>NW_026870072.1:22500-25000 GCF_963584025.1 Labrus mixtus | reverse complement strand
TCATACCTCTCCTTATGGATCTGATGCAGGACGATGCAGGTGAAGATCCTCCTGTGCCTCAGTTTGAAATCTAGGTCAAATATTGCATGTGGTGTATGCGGAATGTTAATGTTCTTCCATATCATGTTGCTTGTTATGTCCGGGTATGTGTCTGTCCATTTTACTTCGGATGTGGGTTTCTGTATTCTATGTGTGATTGCGCACCTATACCAAATTTTTGTAGTGACATCTGTAATGTTGTGTTTCTTCTCCCCTAGGCACAGGGAGATCCCCCCCACATCGTCCTGCATCACTCCCTCCTTCTCTTTGATTAATTTTTCCCATTCGCTCGACAAAGACAATTTTACATTTGCAAACACTCTCTCAATCACATCCTTTCTGCACACACACCCTTTATTTTTTAAACCCCTCACCACCATTTGTAAATCAAAATCCCCCCCACAGTTCAGTAAATCCCTTATTCTAATATATCCCGCTTTCGACATAGCTTCACACTTAATTACCCTCTCCCCATTTTTAAAATACGGGCTCGAGAGGAAGGGCAGTCGTAGCACTGACCCTCTCGTTCCGCACTCTGGTACAGTCCAGGATGAAACCTGATACCACGCACTGAGTACTTCCTGGAAAAACCGTGGCAAGTGTTTAAATGAATCCGGGTTATTGATCTGGTACAGGTTGTCCTCGTTGTAGAGTCCAAAACTGCACAGATATTGTTTGAAGTGGTTTTTCCAAACTACGTTCCGGTTCTGGTCCATAAATTTGCCTATCAATTTGACTCTTAGTGCTACTTTTTTTGTAAGTAAATCAATCAAAGCTAGCCCCCCCTGATCTTTAGCCCCTATTATTGTTTTGTGAGCTATACTCGCTGCTTTGTTTTTCCAAATAAAGTCCCTAATGGTCTTTGAAATCTCCTTAAAGGCCCAGTCCGGAAGCGTACAAGTACTCAGCGCATGATTCACTTTGGACAACACGAGAGCATTTGTTACGGCTACCCTTCCTCTCAACAATAGACCCCTCGCTTTCCACAAATTCAATATTTTTTTAATTTTACCCACCACCTCTTTCCATGTTACATCATCACATTCATTCTCATTTTTCCCCATATTCACTCCCAACACTTTTCTTCTCTCACACACCGTTTTAAATCCCCACTTATTAACTAGATTGGATTCCTTACCTAGTAACATAATTTCTGACTTATTTTCATTTACTTTTGCCCCAGATGCTCTTTCATAAGTTTGTACATGTTTTAATATCAATTCTATATCCTCCTCTCCTTTTACCATTATATTCACGTCATCTGCATACTGTATTATTTTTACGTTTTCCTTACCTATACCTTTTATGTTTACGTCTTCCGATATCAGTACTGCCAGCGGCTCTGCTACCAAGCTGTACAACAGCGCTGACATCGGACATCCTTGTCTCACTGACCTTGATATTTTAAAAGAATCAGTTAGTTCCCCGTTACATTTTATCTTGCTTTCCGCTCCTGTATACAACATATTTATCCATTCTCTCATTCTCTCCCCGAATCCAAACTTCTCTAACACCTTCCCCATGAACCCGTGATCTACTCTGTCAAAAGCTTTATTTAAATCAATCCCTAGCCATATTCCCCCCTCCCCTTCCATATCCCTGACCGTCTGTTTTATTGAAATGATTGAGTCTGCTATGTCTCTGTTTGGTATACTGTATGATTGTGTTTGTTCTATGATTGTTCCTATTACCTCCCTGATTCTATTGGCTATTGTTTTCGCTATGATTTTGTAGTCTGTGTTGAGTAGGCTGATTGGTCTGTAGTTGTCCAGATTTTTATTGTCCCCCTTGTTTTTGTAAAAAATAGTAACCACCCCTTCCCCTAAACTTTTTGGTATATGTTTCACTTTTTTCATATATTTACTCAATTTGTTCACCAAGGGCACCAGCTGCTCTTTGAAAGCTTGGTAGAATTCCGCAGTTAGGCCATCGCTCCCAGGACTTTTGTTTTTGTTTAACCCCTCTAAAGCACTTCTGATTTCTCCCTCTGTAAACTCACAATCACACCACATTTTATCATCCTCGCTTAGTTTTTTCTTTAAGGCACCCAAAGCTCTGTTCACACTCACGCTATCACACTCCTGTCTCGAAAACAGGCTTTCATAATAGCCCTTTACTATTTCTAAAATTCCCTTTTTATCTGTCACACTTTTACCTGCTTCATTTAATAATTCGTTTATTTCTGTTCTTTTTTGTTTTTGTTTTTCCAGACCTAAAAAAAAGGCTGTACTCCTCTCCCCCTCATACATATATTGTATTTTACTCCTAATGGCTGCACCCCTACTCTTTTTAAGTTCAATCACTCCCAACTGTTCTTTTAAATGTATGTATTTTTCGACATCTACATTATCTACACTGTCAAGCGATGCTATTTCCTCACTTAGTTGTTTTCTCAAATTCTCTTCCTTTCTATTTTCTCTCCACTTTTTCTCTTTACTATAATTGATACACTTTTTTTTAA
>NW_026870072.1:5000-17500 GCF_963584025.1 Labrus mixtus | reverse complement strand
ATAGTGCAACGCTTTGCAATAGTTTAGGACACTATCATGTCTCAGGGCCATTTCTTGAGGCACTATCATAGTGCCCAGAGATCCTGGGGTGCTCATGGCACGTCCTGTAATCACCTCATATGGAGATAAATGATTACGTCTGCTAGTAGTAGCTCTGATACTCATCAGAGCCAGAGGAAGAGCCTCCGGCCAGCTAAGTTTCAGAGTCTGGTTCAACCTTTCAACTTTCCCTGCACTTTGTGGGTGGTAAGGTGTGTGCAGGTGGTGTTTGATTCCTAGTGCTGTAACAACATCTTGCACTATTTGTCCAGTAAAGTGAGTCCCTCTGTCACTATTAATGGATACTGGGATGCCAAACCTTGGAATGAACTCTTTGAGTAGGGCTTTTGATACTGCTGTTGTGTCTGCTCTTGCAGTAGGAAAAGCTTCGGGCCATCCTGAGAATGTGTCCACCATGACCAGGACGTATTGAAACCGTCCGTGTTTTGGCATTTGGATAAAATCAATCTGTAAATTTGAAAATGGTCCTGGTGGAGCAGGATGAGCACCTTGTTTCACTTTTGTTGTCTTTCCAACGTTGTGTTGTTGGCAAATGGCACATCTTTGTACAAAATCAGCACATCCCTGGGATACATTATTTGCATACCATACACGTCTAATTATCGCTTCCATCCCCCCTTTGTTCACGTGAGCCACACCGTGAACAGTCTGTAAGAGGTAGGGGAGGAGCGACTGAGGGCAACACGGGCGCCCATCAACAGAGTAATATACATTCTTTACAAGAACACAGTTTGTCTGCCAGTGAGATCGTTCCAAGGGTTCGGCAGCTAATTGTAAGGCAGCTACGTCATGGACGGAGGGATCTGGGCTGGGAGAAACCAGTGTTGAGGTCGCCAACACGGGAGCGAGGGCTCCTGACACAGCAGCGGCTTTTGCTGCAGTATCAGCTCTTGCGTTACCGAGTCTCACAGGGTCTTTGGAAGATGTACGGGCGTCACATTTGAGAATAGCAACTGTAGAAGGAAGAAAGAGAGCTTTTAGGAGAGCCTCTACTAGGGAAGCATTTTTAATAGGGGTACCTGCAGATGTTAAGAAATCGCGATGTCTCCAGATTCCACCAAAATCAAGGCAGACACCTAGAGCATACCGAGAGTCAGTGTAGATGTTAACAGATTTATTCTTTGCATAGGTACATGCCTGAGTGAGAGCCACTAGCTCCGCCTGTTGAGCAGAGAAGTGGTCTGGAAGTTTACCTGAAAGAAGGGTGTCAGTGGAAGAAACTACAGCCCAACCTGAATCAAGGGTGCCCTGCAGGTTTCTAGAAGAGCTGCCGTCAGTGAACAGGGTAAGGTCAGGGTTAAACAAAGGGGTGTCAAAAAGATCTTCACGAATAGTGTAGGTCATTGTTACCGTCGCCTGGCAGTCATGGGGCTCACAGTCAGCAGCAGTTGGAAGGAGAGAAGAGGGATCGAGAGTTGGAGATCTGTGAATAGTAAGATTAGGCATAGACAGCAGCAACAATTCATAATGACTCTGTCTGGCTGCGGAAAGGTGTTGTGTGCTGGCTCTGGTAAGCAGAGCACTCACTGCATGAGGAACATAAAGTTCACACTGAGAGTCCAGTACCAGATCAGACACGGTTCTTACCATGAAAGCAGCAGCCGCCACAGCTCGGAGACACGGGGGCAAACCCAGCTCAGTATTGTCAAGGCGTGTGGAATAGTAACCTACTGGGCGTTTGTTAGAGCCATGTTGTTGAGTGAGAACACCAGAGGCAAACCCATTGCGTTCGTGAACGTACAACTGGAAAGGTTTGCTGTAATCAGGGAGACCCAGCGCCGGGGCCTGTGAAAGTGCTTGTTTTAAGTCAGTGAACGCTGTCTCTGCATCCTCCGTCCATTGGAGGTGCTCAGGAGCGGCCTGCAGGAGCATGTCTTGAAGGGGCCTGGCTCGAGGGGCAAAATCCATGATCCATGGTCTGGAGTACCCGAGGATGCCCAGGAACGACTTCAGCTGCTTCTTGGTGTGGGGTTTTGGAATGTTCAAAACAGCAGAAACACGTTTACTGCTGACTTGGCGGGTGTTACCTTTGAGAACATGGCCCAGGTAGGTCACTTCTTGTAGCACCAGCTGGGCTTTTGTGGCGCTGGCCTTGTGTCCCTTCTCAGCCAATGACAACAACAGAGCTCTTGTGTCCGTTTCGCATGCCTCTTTGGTGGGGCTGGCTACCAACAGGTCGTCCACGTACTGGATCAAGGCACTGCCTCCAGGGAGTTGAACGTCAGCTAGATCTGTAAGAAGGGCTCGGGCAAAAAGAGTGGGGCTGTGAATAAAACCTTGTGGGAGGCGAGTCCACGTGTACTGATGCCCACCGTAGGTGAAAGCAAACAGGTACTGGGACTCTGGGGAGACAGGGATGCTGAAAAAAGCAGAACAGAGGTCAACAACAGAGTACCACTGAGTAGAGGGAGGAATAGAGGTTAGGATGGTGGTGGGGCTGGGTACTACAGGAGTCATGGGAGCCACATAGTCATTGATCAGGCGGAGATCTTGAACAAAGCGCCAGTCAGGGGAGTTAGGTTTCTTAACAGGTAAAATAGGGGTGTTACAGGGGCTTTGACACGGCACCAAAATTCCTTGTTTTAAAAGGGTAGTGATGACGGGCTTAATGCCTTCCAGAGAGGCCTGTGAGAGGGGGTACTGTTGTTTTCTGGGAGCAGGACCTAGTTTTACAGGAATTGACACAGGAGGGTGAGACAACATTAGGCCACACTCATTAGAGTACTGAGACCACAATGTGTCTGGGACTCCCGCTGTGGCAGGGGACTGAGGAGGAACAGAAACTGAAAACAGAGAAAGAGGGTGAGACATGTTAGTGTTTTTGAAAGGTGAAATGGTACATACAGGATCTTCGTCATCAGCTAACCATGAGTCATCTACTGTCACTGTCCATGCCACGCCCTCATAGTGAGAGTACACCATTCCTTGGTACAAATGTGAGATGGTTGGAGTCAGAGTCTGTAAGGTCTTTGCTATGGGACCTAAGTCTTTAGGCTCGTAACCTTCACAGGTGTAGAGAGTCAGGTGTGGGGCGGAGTCAGGTTGCTGGAACAAGCTGGAGGCTACTGGGCCCAATTGATGTGTCAATAGAGCACCCCCCTGCTTACACAGCAAAATGGTGCACGCAAAAACACTACAGGCCTGTCCTATAAAGGGAGAAAAGTGATGGAAATACTCAAGGTCTCGTCCTGTAGGGTCAACGTGCAAAGTCCAGTGCATGCGGTGTGGAGGGATACAAGCTGTTGACCTTGGGGTGGCGCTCGACTGTGAAAGGGGTTGGTTCCTTGGGCTGCTGGATAGGGGTGATAAACTGGCCACTGTATGGGAGCTGGAGATAAAGGAAGAGGCGTGAACTGTGTCTGTTGGAGAGAGGTGGGTGAGACAGGGGCTGTCTGCTGAAGCTGTTGCACAAGCATTTGTTTTACAGCACCAGAATGTTGTTTGCGTTTGTCTTTCTTTCCCTTATTTTTGTGTCTGACTTTATTTTTGTTTTTACAATCGGTGTCAGACTCTGAGTCAGAACTATCAGAAGAGTCATCATTTCTTTGGTTTCTCTCTAAATGTTTTGCGATGGCTAACACATCTTTTAGCTCTTTCACCTCCCACGTTAGATCTTGTTTTATCACTTCCTTAGAGTGTCTTTCTAGTCCGTCAACGAACGCGCGTGGAAGGAGCGGGGCGAACTGCTCTGGGGTCAAACCTGAATACCTTTTAAATGTGTTTTCCAATCGAGTCACAAAATCTTCTACCTGTTCCTCCTTTCTCTTGTGCAGTCCTGACAGTTTGCCCCAATCTGGGTTAGCTTTAAACACATCCTGTAACTCCTTTATTATCTCTCTCAACATCTCTTTGCCTTTTTCTACTGTCTGGTCTTTTGCGTCTGGACCCAGAAACTCGTGGAGAGTTTTCCACCGGTCTTCTAGTTTAGGCCAACGAGCCATACAAAAACAGAACCAGTCAGTCTGACAGGGCTGGAAACATCCAGACAGTCTCTTTAAGTATGTTATGGTCTGGGTCACGTCTTTTTTAGGATTTGGGGTGTCGTCGGTCAATTGTTTTAGTTCCATTTTAGTCCATGGGCGGTACGCAGTTAAAGGCTCTCCTTTGCTATCTGTCCCTGGGAATATTCTTAAGGGGGCCATGGTGCTGCTAGAGCCTGCTCGGTCATGTCTGTTCTGCTCTTGCTTATTTTTTTCTTTTTTTACTTTCTTATCTTTGAGTCTAACGGATTCCCTTTTTCCCTTTTTTTTCTTCTCTTTGTCGGATTCCCCTGATCCCTCCCCATTGCTATCTGGCAGTGGCATGTCTGCTGGATCCTGTTCCCTTCCTCCTGCGCCTCCCCTGAGGGCAGGTGCTTGCTGTGTGAGCAAAAACAGCTCATCATCAGAGCTATAGTCAGGGGGAGAGTCTCCCTCTGTTAACAGGCTGGGGTATATTTTAACAGCTTTGTCCTTTTTACCGAATGGGTTATTTGGAGACCAAGCTGAAACTTTGGCTTTATTTTTTTTTTTTTAGGGGTTTGCTCGGCTCTCCTGGTTGATTAACTGAATGTAACATTAATCTAAGCTTCTCATTAGCTTTCCCTTCCTGCTGTGCCTTTTCTGACATTTCAGCCGCTGTTTTCAGCGCTGTTTTCTCCCTACTTACTGCTGCTTTCTTTTCAACATGTCCCTTCACAAGCCCCCAATGGAGGTCTTCACTCTTTTTTTTGGTCCTATTTTGCCTTTACCATTTTTTCCCCACCACTTTTCTTTCAACATTTTATCCACTATTGCGCATTTCTTTGGATCGCAAGTGCCCAGTACAGGCCATTCTTTTTTTGTTTCCTTGTTCCAATGTTTGAATATTTTGAACCAATTTATGTCAGGGTACCCTGTTTTCATTTGCATTAAAATTGATCTGTCTGGTGCATTACTTTCGCCATCAGGCTTTAGTTTACTTGTTGATTTTCCCATTGTCCTTTTTATTTATCTATTTTATTTTAACACATTTAGTATTTTCTTTAGCATTCAACACATGTACATTATTTAGCATACCTTTTTTACTTTTACCTTTATTTTGCACTTCTGTGCTTAATTTTCTGTCTTCACTGTACTCCCTCAGACGTCCCTGAGGTTTCCCATGAAACCCAGAATCTTAGTTAATTTCTGTCTTCACTGTACTCCCTCAGACGTCTCTGAGGTTTCCCATGAAACCCAGAATCCTAATTAATTTCTGTCTTCACTGTACTCCCTCAGACGCCTCTGAGGTTTCCCATGAAACCCAGAAATTTTAGTTCAATAAATTCGTTCCCACTATTTTACTCGAAAATTTAGGTACTAGATTTTATAACTTTTTTTTTTTTTTTTTACCTTTATCTAAACTACTTTTACATTTCTTTTAATACTCCGTCACAGTCGTTCAATGGTCAGAGAGAATCTCGCACAGTTCTGGTTCTTTTACCCAAACATAAATTCAACAGGGATTCCGTTACCGAACCAGAAGTCTCCTTCTCACAACTCTATGCTCTCCACCCCTAAACTGTCAAACTTTAGAAAAGGTGTTTGACTTACCTATTCCTCAGTTGATTTGGGTGGAGAAGTTGTTTCGGAGGAAACTACCCGGCCAATGTCAGGAATCCCATCCTCGTCGCCATGTAATTGTGGTAGAACTGAGCCTGCAAGAAATCAGCAGAAAGAGAAAACCCTCCGGACCACGGTACGAGAGTGAACAAAAAGGAGTAAACCACAAACTGTTGAGTTGCTAAGTCACACAGTTTATTACTTGCAGCAAGGAGAGAAGTTCAACGATGCGTACAGGATACACAAAGTAAGTTCTCTGCCCACTCTTGGGGCGTACAATCTTTATATACTTGAGCATATAGTGCGATCGATTTTACCGAATGGGTTATTTGGAGACCAAGCTGAAACTTTGGCTTTATTTTTTTTTTTTTTAGGGGTTTGCTCGGCTCTCCTGGTTGATTAACTGAATGTAACATTAATCTAAGCTTCTCATTAGCTTTCCCTTCCTGCTGTGCCTTTTCTGACATTTCAGCCGCTGTTTTCAGCGCTGTTTTCTCCCTACTTACTGCTGCTTTCTTTTCAACATGTCCCTTCACGAGCCCCCAATGGAGGTCTTCACTCTTTTTTTTGGTCCTATTTTGCCTTTACCATTTTTTCCCCACCACTTTTCTTTCAACATTTTATCCACTATTGCGCATTTCTTTGGATCGCAAGTGCCCAGTACAGGCCATTCTTTTTTTGTTTCCTTGTTCCAATGTTTGAATATTTTGAACCAATTTATGTCAGGGTACCCTGTTTTCATTTGCATTAAAATTGATCTGTCTGGTGCATTACTTTCGCCATCAGGCTTTAGTTTACTTGTTGATTTTCCCATTGTCCTTTTTATTTATCTATTTTATTTTAACACATTTAGTATTTTCTTTAGCATTCAACACATGTACATTATTTAGCATACCTTTTTTACTTTTACCTTTATTTTGCACTTCTGTGCTTAATTTTCTGTCTTCACTGTACTCCCTCAGACGTCCCTGAGGTTTCCCATGAAACCCAGAATCTTAGTTAATTTCTGTCTTCACTGTACTCCCTCAGATGTCTCTGAGGTTTCCCATGAAACCCAGAATCCTAATTAATTTCTGTCTTCACTGTACTCCCTCAGACGCCTCTGAGGTTTCCCATGAAACCCAGAAATTTTAGTTCAATAAATTCGTTCCCACTATTTTACTCGAAAATTTAGGTACTAGATTTTATAACTTTTCTTTTTTTTTTTTACCTTTATCTAAACTACTTTTACATTTCTTTTAATACTCCGTCACAGTCGTTCAATGGTCAGAGAGAATCTCGCACAGTTCTGGTTCTTTTACCCAAACATAAATTCAACAGGGATTCCGTTACCGAACCAGAAGTCTCCTTCTCACAACTCTATGCTCTCCACCCCTAAACTGTCAAACTTTAGAAAAGGTGTTTGACTTACCTATTCCTCAGTTGATTTGGGTGGAGAAGTTGTTTCGGAGGAAACTACCCGGCCAATGTCAGGAATCCCATCCTCGTCGCCATGTAATTGTGGTAGAACTGAGCCTGCAAGAAATCAGCAGAAAGAGAAAACCCTCCGGACCACGGTACGAGAGTGAACAAAAAGGAGTAAACCACAAACTGTTGAGTTGCTAAGTCACACAGTTTATTACTTGCAGCAAGGAGAGAAGTTCAACGATGCGTACAGGATACACAAAGTAAGTTCTCTGCCCACTCTTGGGGCGTACAATCTTTATATACTTGAGCATATAGTGCGATCGATTTTACCGAATGGGTTATTTGGAGACCAAGCTGAAACTTTGGCTTTATTTTTTTTTTTTTTAGGGGTTTGCTCGGCTCTCCTGGTTGATTAACTGAATGTAACATTAATCTAAGCTTCTCATTAGCTTTCCCTTCCTGCTGTGCCTTTTCTGACATTTCAGCCGCTGTTTTCAGCGCTGTTTTCTCCCTACTTACTGCTGCTTTCTTTTCAACATGTCCCTTCACGAGCCCCCAATGGAGGTCTTCACTCTTTTTTTTGGTCCTATTTTGCCTTTACCATTTTTTCCCCACCACTTTTCTTTCAACATTTTATCCACTATTGCGCATTTCTTTGGATCGCAAGTGCCCAGTACAGGCCATTCTTTTTTTGTTTCCTTGTTCCAATGTTTGAATATTTTGAACCAATTTATGTCAGGGTACCCTGTTTTCATTTGCATTAAAATTGATCTGTCTGGTGCATTACTTTTGCCATCAGGCTTTAGTTTACTTGTTGATTTTCCCATTGTCCTTTTTATTTATCTATTTTATTTTAACACATTTAGTATTTTCTTTAGCATTCAACACATGTACATTATTTAGCATACCTTTTTTACTTTTACCTTTATTTTGCACTTCTGTGCTTAATTTTCTGTCTTCACTGTACTCCCTCAGACGTCCCTGAGGTTTCCCATGAAACCCAGAATCTTAGTTAATTTCTGTCTTCACTGTACTCCCTCAGATGTCTCTGAGGTTTCCCATGAAACCCAGAATCCTAATTAATTTCTGTCTTCACTGTACTCCCTCAGACGCCTCTGAGGTTTCCCATGAAACCCAGAAATTTTAGTTCAATAAATTCGTTCCCACTATTTTACTCGAAAATTTAGGTACTAGATTTTATAACTTTTCTTTTTTTTTTTTACCTTTATCTAAACTACTTTTACATTTCTTTTAATACTCCGTCACAGTCGTTCAATGGTCAGAGAGAATCTCGCACAGTTCTGGTTCTTTTACCCAAACATAAATTCAACAGGGATTCCGTTACCGAACCAGAAGTCTCCTTCTCACAACTCTATGCTCTCCACCCCTAAACTGTCAAACTTTAGAAAAGGTGTTTGACTTACCTATTCCTCAGTTGATTTGGGTGGAGAAGTTGTTTCGGAGGAAACTACCCGGCCAATGTCAGGAATCCCATCCTCGTCGCCATGTAATTGTGGTAGAACTGAGCCTGCAAGAAATCAGCAGAAAGAGAAAACCCTCCGGACCACGGTACGAGAGTGAACAAAAAGGAGTAAACCACAAACTGTTGAGTTGCTAAGTCACACAGTTTATTACTTGCAGCAAGGAGAGAAGTTCAACGATGCGTACAGGATACACAAAGTAAGTTCTCTGCCCACTCTTGGGGCGTACAATCTTTATATACTTGAGCATATAGTGCGATCGATTTTACCGAATGGGTTATTTGGAGACCAAGCTGAAACTTTGGCTTTATTTTTTTTTTTTTTAGGGGTTTGCTCGGCTCTCCTGGTTGATTAACTGAATGTAACATTAATCTAAGCTTCTCATTAGCTTTCCCTTCCTGCTGTGCCTTTTCTGACATTTCAGCCGCTGTTTTCAGCGCTGTTTTCTCCCTACTTACTGCTGCTTTCTTTTCAACATGTCCCTTCACGAGCCCCCAATGGAGGTCTTCACTCTTTTTTTTGGTCCTATTTTGCCTTTACCATTTTTTCCCCACCACTTTTCTTTCAACATTTTATCCACTATTGCGCATTTCTTTGGATCGCAAGTGCCCAGTACAGGCCATTCTTTTTTTGTTTCCTTGTTCCAATGTTTGAATATTTTGAACCAATTTATGTCAGGGTACCCTGTTTTCATTTGCATTAAAATTGATCTGTCTGGTGCATTACTTTTGCCATCAGGCTTTAGTTTACTTGTTGATTTTCCCATTGTCCTTTTTATTTATCTATTTTATTTTAACACATTTAGTATTTTCTTTAGCATTCAACACATGTACATTATTTAGCATACCTTTTTTACTTTTACCTTTATTTTGCACTTCTGTGCTTAATTTTCTGTCTTCACTGTACTCCCTCAGACGTCCCTGAGGTTTCCCATGAAACCCAGAATCTTAGTTAATTTCTGTCTTCACTGTACTCCCTCAGATGTCTCTGAGGTTTCCCATGAAACCCAGAATCCTAATTAATTTCTGTCTTCACTGTACTCCCTCAGACGCCTCTGAGGTTTCCCATGAAACCCAGAAATTTTAGTTCAATAAATTCGTTCCCACTATTTTACTCGAAAATTTAGGTACTAGATTTTATAACTTTTCTTTTTTTTTTTTACCTTTATCTAAACTACTTTTACATTTCTTTTAATACTCCGTCACAGTCGTTCAATGGTCAGAGAGAATCTCGCACAGTTCTGGTTCTTTTACCCAAACATAAATTCAACAGGGATTCCGTTACCGAACCAGAAGTCTCCTTCTCACAACTCTATGCTCTCCACCCCTAAACTGTCAAACTTTAGAAAAGGTGTTTGACTTACCTATTCCTCAGTTGATTTGGGTGGAGAAGTTGTTTCGGAGGAAACTACCCGGCCAATGTCAGGAATCCCATCCTCGTCGCCATGTAATTGTGGTAGAACTGAGCCTGCAAGAAATCAGCAGAAAGAGAAAACCCTCCGGACCACGGTACGAGAGTGAACAAAAAGGAGTAAACCACAAACTGTTGAGTTGCTAAGTCACACAGTTTATTACTTGCAGCAAGGAGAGAAGTTCAACGATGCGTACAGGATACACAAAGTAAGTTCTCTGCCCACTCTTGGGGCGTACAATCTTTATATACTTGAGCATATAGTGCGATCGATTTTACCGAATGGGTTATTTGGAGACCAAGCTGAAACTTTGGCTTTATTTTTTTTTTTTTTAGGGGTTTGCTCGGCTCTCCTGGTTGATTAACTGAATGTAACATTAATCTAAGCTTCTCATTAGCTTTCCCTTCCTGCTGTGCCTTTTCTGACATTTCAGCCGCTGTTTTCAGCGCTGTTTTCTCCCTACTTACTGCTGCTTTCTTTTCAACATGTCCCTTCACGAGCCCCCAATGGAGGTCTTCACTCTTTTTTTTGGTCCTATTTTGCCTTTACCATTTTTTCCCCACCACTTTTCTTTCAACATTTTATCCACTATTGCGCATTTCTTTGGATCGCAAGTGCCCAGTACAGGCCATTCTTTTTTTGTTTCCTTGTTCCAATGTTTGAATATTTTGAACCAATTTATGTCAGGGTACCCTGTTTTCATTTGCATTAAAATTGATCTGTCTGGTGCATTACTTTTGCCATCAGGCTTTAGTTTACTTGTTGATTTTCCCATTGTCCTTTTTATTTATCTATTTTATTTTAACACATTTAGTATTTTCTTTAGCATTCAACACATGTACATTATTTAGCATACCTTTTTTACTTTTACCTTTATTTTGCACTTCTGTGCTTAATTTTCTGTCTTCACTGTACTCCCTCAGACGTCCCTGAGGTTTCCCATGAAACCCAGAATCTTAGTTAATTTCTGTCTTCACTGTACTCCCTCAGATGTCTCTGAGGTTTCCCATGAAACCCAGAATCCTAATTAATTTCTGTCTTCACTGTACTCCCTCAGACGCCTCTGAGGTTTCCCATGAAACCCAGAAATTTTAGTTCAATAAATTCGTTCCCACTATTTTACTCGAAAATTTAGGTACTAGATTTTATAACTTTTCTTTTTTTTTTTTACCTTTATCTAAACTACTTTTACATTTCTTTTAATACTCCGTCACAGTCGTTCAATGGTCAGAGAGAATCTCGCACAGTTCTGGTTCTTTTACCCAAACATAAATTCAACAGGGATTCCGTTACCGAACCAGAAGTCTCCTTCTCACAACTCTATGCTCTCCACCCCTAAACTGTCAAACTTTAGAAAAGGTGTTTGACTTACCTATTCCTCAGTTGATTTGGGTGGAGAAGTTGTTTCGGAGGAAACTACCCGGCCAATGTCAGGAATCCCATCCTCGTCGCCATGTAATTGTGGTAGAACTGAGCCTGCAAGAAATCAGCAGAAAGAGAAAACCCTCCGGACCACGGTACGAGAGTGAACAAAAAGGAGTAAACCACAAACTGTTGAGTTGCTAAGTCACACAGTTTATTACTTGCAGCAAGGAGAGAAGTTCAACGATGCGTACAGGATACACAAAGTAAGTTCTCTGCCCACTCTTGGGGCGTACAATCTTTATATACTTGAGCATATAGTGCGATCGAAACTCACAGAGGAGGAATAGAGAAAATTATGTAGTTTGTCCTTGAGAGTTTGAAGAAGTAGTCCTTATAAGGAGCTATTGTTGAATCTGTGTAGGTGAGATAACAACATCTGAGGTGAGGTGAGTATCGGGTAATGTTCGTGTGCTGCAGGGGTCATATAAGGTCAAGTTGCATGTATATATGTGAGGTGCTCATATAAGGTCAAGTTGCATGTATATATGTGAGATGCTCATATACATTGGATCAGTTAATAAGCAAACATAAAAGTATAAAGAATATAAGATTCCACAGTAGGAAATCAACAGATGAAACAGACCAATCAGGTTGCACCTGAGCGGCCTGTAGTGTTCAGTGATCTGATTTCTTTACCCTCACCCTGTCTGCTTCCCATTTCTGCTCCGAGTTTCCCAGTCGAGACGCCGCCCCCCATCTCCTTCATCCTCTCCCTCGTCTTCCTCTTCACTCGACAAGACGACTAAAAGAGAAAACGATTTAACACATCAACATCCCTCTGCAGGTAGAGAACATTTCATCCTACTCAGAGTGTACTGTCTCTTTAAATAAAGATGGCGGCGTACTCACTGGGTTCTGTTGGATTGTGTTTTCGGAGCTGCAGGACGGTCAGCGTCTTCGTCCTCTTCCTGTCTCTGAACTCGCTCCACCTCTTCCTCTCTCCCTCTACCTCCCTCAGGTCGTCCTGCTGGTCGCTGCTGGCAGCGTGCCACGATGTGCTGTCCTGTGTGCTCCTCCTGTCCGGCGTTGCCGTGGAGATGGAGGGTCTGTGGAGGTCTTTGTGTTTGAGTCTGCACGGAGACAGGAAGTCATCCTGAGAGGAGTCATGGCGCCCGCCCTGAAACAAACACGTTTAACGTTTAACAAATCAGATTT
>NW_026870072.1:0-2500 GCF_963584025.1 Labrus mixtus | reverse complement strand
AGTGTAGGATTAAGTGAACGTTAGTAAAGTGCTAAACAGCTACCAGCTTTATTTAGTATATGTTTGTTTGAAAGTTAACTGTAACCTCCTTGGCTACTGCTGGTTAGCCCGAATGCTAAGTCTGTGCTAGCGAATTGAAAGTTAACTGTAACCTCCTCGGCTACTGCTGGTTAGCCCGAATGCTAAGTCTGTGCTAGCGAATGGAGCTACTGCTTAGCACCAGACAGTGCGTCGCGGGAGCGGACTGATTCAGAGGGAGACCCGCTGTTTTCCTCCTGCTTTGTTCCTGGACTGTTCTTCATTGCCACGGCTGAGAGCGGCTGGTGACAAAGCTTCATGGCCGCTGAAATGCGCTACAGAGACAGTGGAGCAGCGCGGCTGAACCAGTTTGGACCAGTCTTCTTCTTTATCGCCCTTTCTGGATTAACGTGGGTGAGTGAGTACGGCGTGCTGCCAACGTTCATTGCATAAGTATCATAAGAGTGTTTAGTGCCATTAGTCAGGTTTAAAGGGTACTTGGCTATCATTTCATTTACCTCGTGGTAGTTTTTCTGATACTCTAAATGAGTGCTGAGAGTGTGTTTTGTTTGTTTTCATTTACTAAAAAGTAAAGACATTGATAATTGTCAATAAATACTTTAATTTGCATATTCACCTCTTGGTCGGTTTAATAAATAAGCATATTTAAAAACCGAACGTTTACAGTGTTTAAAGGTAAAACATGTCATCACAGTCAGTCAGTTAATTCATTTCGTGTACGAGGAAGCAAGGTAAGGTAGGTTCAATTACAGGAAATATAAACTTAAAGGAGCAATAATAGTAATAAGATTAACGTGAGTTCTAAGGGAAGAACCCAGGGCGCGGTATCTCCGACTAGTTGATACATAGGAAGCGCTACACACATTTTCTGTGCAGAAGTTTACATAGGAGAGGACAGCTGTTGTGTGTCCCTCCAAGTCTGTCCCCTCTGCAAACACCTCAGTCTGTGACGTCAAAACAGTCTTGAAGTGCTGAGGTAGCTTCCTCAGTCCAGACTTGAACTGTTTTTACAGATAGTTTATCTCTGCAAATTCGGGGTTTGTATGTAGGTGATAGAAAGTTCCAGTCCGGCTCAGGCATTAAGCTTTCATTTTTCTCAGCAACAATGAAAAGTTCATATCTGCTGTACTGTATACGTGTAACTGCTACTTCGTCGAGATGACAAAGACATAAATACAACACAATTAAAACATAAAAGCTGACTTGACGTGAAGAGCACTGGGCCGTTGCGACTGCGATTGAGAGAGGAGATATTTATCATTTATTCTTGATAAAGAGTAGTAATATGCTATTTCAGAGATGGTTTTAATGTGAGCAAACTTTTGTGACCTGTAAATGTGTCTGGACTTATTATTTCTATCAGAGCTCATTGTCATCTTGTTTTATATCTTAACACCAGGTGACATACAAGCAGGCTCCACTGCAGAGTGGAAGAAGAGACCGATGTTCTTGCTGTTAATCTGTCTCTCCATGATGAGGATCAGGATGCTAGCCCAAAGGTCACACACACACACACACAGACACGCACACACACACACATACAAACAACACACACACACACAGAGACACACACAATCACACACACAACACACACACAACACACAGACACACCACACACACACACAGACACACACACACACACACACAATCACAGAGACACACGCAACACAGACACACAAGACACACACACAACACAAAAAGACACAAACACACACACACACAGACACAGACAACACACACAATCACAGAGACACACACAACAAACACACACAACACAGAGACACACACACACACAGAGACACACACAATCACAGAGACACACACAATCACAGAGACACACACAACACACACAATCACAGAGACACACACAACAAACACACACAACACACAGACACACACACATACACACACACACAACACACAGACACACCACACACACACACAAACAATCACAGAGACACACACAACACACAGACACAAGACACACACACAACACAAAAAGACACAAACACACACACACACACACACAGACACACACACAAATAGACAGCAACAATGAAAAGTTCATATCTGCTGTACTGTATACGTGTAACTGCTACTTCGTCGAGATGACAAAGACATAAATACAACACAATTAAAACATAAAAGCTGCCTTGACGTGAAGAGCGCTGGGCCGTTGCGACTGCGATTGAGAGAGGAGATATTTATCATTTATTCTTGATAAAGAGTAGTAACATGCTGTTTCAGAGATGGTTTTAATGTGAGCAAACTTTTGTGACCTGTAAATGTGTCTGGACTTATTATTTCTATCAGAGCTCATTGTCATCTTGTTTTATATCTTAACACCAGGTGACATACAAGCAGGCTCCACTGCAGAGTGGAAGAAGAGACCGATGTTCTTGCTGTTAATCTGTCTCTCCATGATGAGGATGCTAGCCCAAAGGTCACACACACACACACA
>NW_026870070.1:40000-50154 GCF_963584025.1 Labrus mixtus | reverse complement strand
AACCCTAACCCTAACCCTAACCCTAACCCTAACCCTAACCCTAACCCTAACCCTAACCCTAACCCTAACCCTAACCCTAACCCTAACCCTAACCCTAACCCTAACCCTAACCCTAACCCTAACCCTAACCCTAACCCTAACCCTAACCCTAACCCTAACCCTAACCCTAACCCTAACCCTAACCCTAACCCTAACCCTAACCCTAACCCTAACCCTAACCCTAACCCTAACCCTAACCCTAACCCTAACCCTAACCCTAACCCTAACCCTAACCCTAACCCTAACCCTAACCCTAACCCTAACCCTAACCCTAACCCTAACCCTAACCCTAACCCTAACCCTAACCCTAACCCTAACCCTAACCCTAACCCTAACCCTAACCCTAACCCTAACCCTAACCCTAACCCTAACCCTAACCCTAACCCTAACCCTAACCCTAACCCTAACCCTAACCCTAACCCTAACCCTAACCCTAACCCTAACCCTAACCCTAACCCTAACCCTAACCCTAACCCTAACCCTAACCCTAACCCTAACCCTAACCCTAACCCTAACCCTAACCCTAACCCTAACCCTAACCCTAACCCTAACCCTAACCCTAACCCTAACCCTAACCCTAACCCTAACCCTAACCCTAACCCTAACCCTAACCCTAACCCTAACCCTAACCCTAACCCTAACCCTAACCCTAACCCTAACCCTAACCCTAACCCTAACCCTAACCCTAACCCTAACCCTAACCCTAACCCTAACCCTAACCCTAACCCTAACCCTAACCCTAACCCTAACCCTAACCCTAACCCTAACCCTAACCCTAACCCTAACCCTAACCCTAACCCTAACCCTAACCCTAACCCTAACCCTAACCCTAACCCTAACCCTAACCCTAACCCTAACCCTAACCCTAACCCTAACCCTAACCCTAACCCTAACCCTAACCCTAACCCTAACCCTAACCCTAACCCTAACCCTAACCCTAACCCTAACCCTAACCCTAACCCTAACCCTAACCCTAACCCTAACCCTAACCCTAACCCTAACCCTAACCCTAACCCTAACCCTAACCCTAACCCTAACCCTAACCCTAACCCTAACCCTAACCCTAACCCTAACCCTAACCCTAACCCTAACCCTAACCCTAACCCTAACCCTAACCCTAACCCTAACCCTAACCCTAACCCTAACCCTAACCCTAACCCTAACCCTAACCCTAACCCTAACCCTAACCCTAACCCTAACCCTAACCCTAACCCTAACCCTAACCCTAACCCTAACCCTAACCCTAACCCTAACCCTAACCCTAACCCTAACCCTAACCCTAACCCTAACCCTAACCCTAACCCTAACCCTAACCCTAACCCTAACCCTAACCCTAACCCTAACCCTAACCCTAACCCTAACCCTAACCCTAACCCTAACCCTAACCCTAACCCTAACCCTAACCCTAACCCTAACCCTAACCCTAACCCTAACCCTAACCCTAACCCTAACCCTAACCCTAACCCTAACCCTAACCCTAACCCTAACCCTAACCCTAACCCTAACCCTAACCCTAACCCTAACCCTAACCCTAACCCTAACCCTAACCCTAACCCTAACCCTAACCCTAACCCTAACCCTAACCCTAACCCTAACCCTAACCCTAACCCTAACCCTAACCCTAACCCTAACCCTAACCCTAACCCTAACCCTAACCCTAACCCTAACCCTAACCCTAACCCTAACCCTAACCCTAACCCTAACCCTAACCCTAACCCTAACCCTAACCCTAACCCTAACCCTAACCCTAACCCTAACCCTAACCCTAACCCTAACCCTAACCCTAACCCTAACCCTAACCCTAACCCTAACCCTAACCCTAACCCTAACCCTAACCCTAACCCTAACCCTAACCCTAACCCTAACCCTAACCCTAACCCTAACCCTAACCCTAACCCTAACCCTAACCCTAACCCTAACCCTAACCCTAACCCTAACCCTAACCCTAACCCTAACCCTAACCCTAACCCTAACCCTAACCCTAACCCTAACCCTAACCCTAACCCTAACCCTAACCCTAACCCTAACCCTAACCCTAACCCTAACCCTAACCCTAACCCTAACCCTAACCCTAACCCTAACCCTAACCCTAACCCTAACCCTAACCCTAACCCTAACCCTAACCCTAACCCTAACCCTAACCCTAACCCTAACCCTAACCCTAACCCTAACCCTAACCCTAACCCTAACCCTAACCCTAACCCTAACCCTAACCCTAACCCTAACCCTAACCCTAACCCTAACCCTAACCCTAACCCTAACCCTAACCCTAACCCTAACCCTAACCCTAACCCTAACCCTAACCCTAACCCTAACCCTAACCCTAACCCTAACCCTAACCCTAACCCTAACCCTAACCCTAACCCTAACCCTAACCCTAACCCTAACCCTAACCCTAACCCTAACCCTAACCCTAACCCTAACCCTAACCCTAACCCTAACCCTAACCCTAACCCTAACCCTAACCCTAACCCTAACCCTAACCCTAACCCTAACCCTAACCCTAACCCTAACCCTAACCCTAACCCTAACCCTAACCCTAACCCTAACCCTAACCCTAACCCTAACCCTAACCCTAACCCTAACCCTAACCCTAACCCTAACCCTAACCCTAACCCTAACCCTAACCCTAACCCTAACCCTAACCCTAACCCTAACCCTAACCCTAACCCTAACCCTAACCCTAACCCTAACCCTAACCCTAACCCTAACCCTAACCCTAACCCTAACCCTAACCCTAACCCTAACCCTAACCCTAACCCTAACCCTAACCCTAACCCTAACCCTAACCCTAACCCTAACCCTAACCCTAACCCTAACCCTAACCCTAACCCTAACCCTAACCCTAACCCTAACCCTAACCCTAACCCTAACCCTAACCCTAACCCTAACCCTAACCCTAACCCTAACCCTAACCCTAACCCTAACCCTAACCCTAACCCTAACCCTAACCCTAACCCTAACCCTAACCCTAACCCTAACCCTAACCCTAACCCTAACCCTAACCCTAACCCTAACCCTAACCCTAACCCTAACCCTAACCCTAACCCTAACCCTAACCCTAACCCTAACCCTAACCCTAACCCTAACCCTAACCCTAACCCTAACCCTAACCCTAACCCTAACCCTAACCCTAACCCTAACCCTAACCCTAACCCTAACCCTAACCCTAACCCTAACCCTAACCCTAACCCTAACCCTAACCCTAACCCTAACCCTAACCCTAACCCTAACCCTAACCCTAACCCTAACCCTAACCCTAACCCTAACCCTAACCCTAACCCTAACCCTAACCCTAACCCTAACCCTAACCCTAACCCTAACCCTAACCCTAACCCTAACCCTAACCCTAACCCTAACCCTAACCCTAACCCTAACCCTAACCCTAACCCTAACCCTAACCCTAACCCTAACCCTAACCCTAACCCTAACCCTAACCCTAACCCTAACCCTAACCCTAACCCTAACCCTAACCCTAACCCTAACCCTAACCCTAACCCTAACCCTAACCCTAACCCTAACCCTAACCCTAACCCTAACCCTAACCCTAACCCTAACCCTAACCCTAACCCTAACCCTAACCCTAACCCTAACCCTAACCCTAACCCTAACCCTAACCCTAACCCTAACCCTAACCCTAACCCTAACCCTAACCCTAACCCTAACCCTAACCCTAACCCTAACCCTAACCCTAACCCTAACCCTAACCCTAACCCTAACCCTAACCCTAACCCTAACCCTAACCCTAACCCTAACCCTAACCCTAACCCTAACCCTAACCCTAACCCTAACCCTAACCCTAACCCTAACCCTAACCCTAACCCTAACCCTAACCCTAACCCTAACCCTAACCCTAACCCTAACCCTAACCCTAACCCTAACCCTAACCCTAACCCTAACCCTAACCCTAACCCTAACCCTAACCCTAACCCTAACCCTAACCCTAACCCTAACCCTAACCCTAACCCTAACCCTAACCCTAACCCTAACCCTAACCCTAACCCTAACCCTAACCCTAACCCTAACCCTAACCCTAACCCTAACCCTAACCCTAACCCTAACCCTAACCCTAACCCTAACCCTAACCCTAACCCTAACCCTAACCCTAACCCTAACCCTAACCCTAACCCTAACCCTAACCCTAACCCTAACCCTAACCCTAACCCTAACCCTAACCCTAACCCTAACCCTAACCCTAACCCTAACCCTAACCCTAACCCTAACCCTAACCCTAACCCTAACCCTAACCCTAACCCTAACCCTAACCCTAACCCTAACCCTAACCCTAACCCTAACCCTAACCCTAACCCTAACCCTAACCCTAACCCTAACCCTAACCCTAACCCTAACCCTAACCCTAACCCTAACCCTAACCCTAACCCTAACCCTAACCCTAACCCTAACCCTAACCCTAACCCTAACCCTAACCCTAACCCTAACCCTAACCCTAACCCTAACCCTAACCCTAACCCTAACCCTAACCCTAACCCTAACCCTAACCCTAACCCTAACCCTAACCCTAACCCTAACCCTAACCCTAACCCTAACCCTAACCCTAACCCTAACCCTAACCCTAACCCTAACCCTAACCCTAACCCTAACCCTAACCCTAACCCTAACCCTAACCCTAACCCTAACCCTAACCCTAACCCTAACCCTAACCCTAACCCTAACCCTAACCCTAACCCTAACCCTAACCCTAACCCTAACCCTAACCCTAACCCTAACCCTAACCCTAACCCTAACCCTAACCCTAACCCTAACCCTAACCCTAACCCTAACCCTAACCCTAACCCTAACCCTAACCCTAACCCTAACCCTAACCCTAACCCTAACCCTAACCCTAACCCTAACCCTAACCCTAACCCTAACCCTAACCCTAACCCTAACCCTAACCCTAACCCTAACCCTAACCCTAACCCTAACCCTAACCCTAACCCTAACCCTAACCCTAACCCTAACCCTAACCCTAACCCTAACCCTAACCCTAACCCTAACCCTAACCCTAACCCTAACCCTAACCCTAACCCTAACCCTAACCCTAACCCTAACCCTAACCCTAACCCTAACCCTAACCCTAACCCTAACCCTAACCCTAACCCTAACCCTAACCCTAACCCTAACCCTAACCCTAACCCTAACCCTAACCCTAACCCTAACCCTAACCCTAACCCTAACCCTAACCCTAACCCTAACCCTAACCCTAACCCTAACCCTAACCCCTAACCCTAACCCTACCCTAACCCTAACCCTAACCCTAACCCTAACCCTAACCAGGAAACAGCTGCAGAAGGTCTGTACTTGAAAATAAAAGCAGGGTGGAATTCAAACAGGAAGTGAATTTATCTCAGCTTAAAACAGTACAAACATACAAAATAAAAAGGCCAAAATTTTCTATTCTTAAATGTTAATCAATGGAATTTAAACATTGATAAAATGTGATAAATGGTGATTAAATAATTTTACACCCTGACTCGAAACAATATGATGACATAATAATTACAAACACAAGTTTATTAAATATATTAAATATAATGATATCATCACATACTCGGCGGTCGTTTATTTAATCATTCTTTCACTACTTTACAGCATGTCGATGATTTCAATTCATTATTTTGGCGCCTCCTCTGATGCCCAGCCACGTGATTGTAAATGAGTCACGTTTCACGGTATCACAGTTCAGACACTTCTGGGGCACGTTTCAGAGAGCAGGTTTAGGTCAAACTCTGAGTCAGTTAACCCTGAAATGAGAAATACTCTGGGTATTCTGTTTCAGAGGGGGAGGTCACTCAAACCCGAGAAAGAGGGGTAACTCCAGCCCGTTCTAGAGGGAGAGGTAACTTTACCTCTGAGTCAGTTACTATGGTAACTGAGTCTGTGACCCTAACCTGGTTTTCTTTAACGAGTTTCTCTCTGACTCCTCCCTATTTCAGAGCCAGAAACTGCGTTTAATTTTCTCATTTTTTCATTCAGTCCGTATCATGTGCGTGTTACATTCACCATTTGTCAGAATAAAAATCCAGGTTGTTTTAATATGATACGTTAGGATGGGAATAGCCTACTACGGCGTATACAACAAACTATTTTATTGAACATGGTATGTCTTTAAGTCAGTATGAAGGGGCTGCATGACTCCTCAGAGAATTAGAGCCTAGGCTACATTAACGTCAGGAGATGTTCATTTAATTAGGTTTAATTAATAAAATAAAGGGGATAAAGGTGAGAGGACATTTAGCCTGTGTGTGTGAATACAGCTTTTAGTTGGAGATGGAATTAATGCACATTCAAATAGACTCTGAATGAAGTTTACTTTAAATCTATATGAGCCTGTTCTGGCAGGCCGTCAACCGACGATCTTGAGGAACCTAGGAGAGCTCAAGAGCTCCCTGGAAAGTAGGTGGTTAGTGACTGAGATTTATAGATAGATACATGCAGTAATATGATGTACTGTATATGCAGAGAGAGAGAGAGAGAGAGAGAGAGAGAGAGGAGCTCAAGGTGCCAGTTCCCCCGGTAGTCTAAGCCTATAGCAGCATAACTAAGAGCTGGTCTACACCAGCATCAGCCCTAACTATAAGATTTATCAGAAAGGAAAGTTTTAAGTCTATTCTTAAAAATACAGACTGTGTCTGCCTCCCGGACCCCGGCTGGAAGGCGGTTCCAGAGGAGAGGAGCCCGATAACTGAAGGCTTTACCCCCCATAGTACATTTAGAGACTGTAGGTACCACCAGCAGGCCCGATAACTGAAGGCTTGACCCCCCACAGTACATTTAGAGACTGTAGGTACCACTAGTAGCCCTGATAACTGAAGGCTTGACCCCCCACAGTACATTTAGAGACTGTAGGTACCACCAGCAGCCCTGATAACTGAAGGCTTGACCCCCCACAGTACACTTAGAGACTGTAGGTACCACTAGTAGGCCTGCATTCTGGGACCGTAATGTTCTCGAAGGACAGTACGGCACTAGTAGCTCCTTAAGATAAGATGGTGCCTGGCCAGTGGCTAGTATGTTCTTATATTTCATTTTGAGCTGTTTAAAAGTCGCCTTTCTTCTGCTGGATTGAATCTTAATGAAAATAAATTGTAGGTTAAATACTATTCCACCACATTTGACCTGCAATAGTCCTATAATAATTCTGATTAAATATTAAATTAATAGACTTCATTAAGCGCTGACGCGAGCAGCTGTTTTCTCTTACACCACTTCTCTCTCCTCTGCAGCAGCGTTCCTTTTTTGCATTCTTAAAACATGTTCATATTCTCCGTATGTCCGCATGAACATAGACTTTAATTTGAGATGGTTAAAGTACGAGGATCTCTTTTTTGTCACCTGTTGCCATGGTGAATCATAGAATCGGGATCCATTCATGTTGGCTTTTTATCGTCGTGGTGCACACGCTGAACACTGAGTGGACCTACTCAGAGTTGATTTAACAAATTCAAATCTGCTGATCTGGAACCAGAAACTCAGAGTTTCCTATTTGAGAGTAAATCAACTCTGAGCTCAGAGTTAGACTGAGGGTTTGTTCAACCTTCTTTCAGAAACGGGCCCCTGGTGAAATAAAAACATAAAGAGTCTCCACAGCTACTTAGCTTAGCATCAAGACTAGAAACAGAAGGGAACAGTTAGCCTAGCATAGATCTGTAAAAATAATCGTGTCCTAAACCAAACATCAGTCAGCAGCGTTTACATTATTCATCGCTGTCGTCTTTTTAACCCTTGAAATCAGTTTTTGTCTCGGCTTTAAAATCTTTATTTAAAACACAACGCTAACCCCAACGATAAGCTTGAAAGACACTGGACTTTTATAATGTAGTGAACACCATGACGGATGGCCGAGTGGTTATGTTGCACCCTCAACGTACAGAGGCTATAGCCCTCTGGTTGGTACTGACCTCTGACCCCCTTTGCTGAATGTCATTCCTCACTCTAATTACTTTAGGGTTAGTAAATCCACGTAAACATGTTGGTCACACTGAAATCGTACTTAAAGTCGGACTAACACACCGGGATAACTTGATTTTACTCTCGTGGTTACACCTCAATCTGAGCCAAACTGGACGAGACGTTCTGAGCATGCTCCACAGTGCCTGCTCCGGGCTTTGGCCCAGAAGTCCAACAGCATAAATGTGTAGCAGAAAGCTGCGAAGAAAACAAGACGAAGGCATCGACATGGCAAGGGTTAGAGCGAGAACCCACCTGAAGACGCTGTTTATGTTTTATGTACAGAGCGGTAAAGTCAAACATGTTTTTATCATTCGACATAGAAACAGTTTGCTGCTCGCTAATTTGTTCATCGATGTCTGGTTTGTGACGTAACAGGTCAACAGGGTTAGGGTTGGCAGACAGGTGAACTCTCAGAGGACTTCTGAGAAGCTCTTTGCTGTAATTTTTACAGGTTCCCCTTCATTGTACTGTTGTATACCTAAATGAATTATGGGTAATTTCCTTCTCTCATCATTAACAAAGAAAACATGAAAGACACATCAGTGATACAGGGTGGTAACAGGTGTTACAGGTGTGCTGCTACATAAACTATTTGACACTTAAGGAACTTCAGAGCACAGTCACACGGGCAATGTTGTCGTACAACACTGGAAAATAATTGCCCCCCCTCCCCATTACCCCGCTGGCCTGAGGTCACACTGCTCCAGGACTAACAAGGAGGATGTGCTACGTACTACGGTGATAGTATTGCATCACTTCCTGTTCTCTCTCTGATTGCCATTGTGACCGCGCCCTTTGTCTTCTTTAGAGGCAGCTAACATCATGCTAGTGCTAAGCTAAGATTAGCTGCTAGGTTCTGATTTGTCCTCCATTCTGAGAGTTTTCAATACAAGCAGGTCAGGGAGTGAAAATACAGATCATACAAATCAAAAACCTGAACCTTAGGTCTAACATAGGCAACAGTGACTTCTCACTGCTTCTGAATTCTCTGATAAATAACATCAAAATGAGTGTTCAAGAAAAAGGCCCTGATCTGAAACACAAGGTTTCCTCTTGTCCTCCAACATTAATTATGAAGTCCTGGATCTCCAGTCCTGTGATCCACAGAGAGACCGTTTCCTTTTTGGTCCTCTAGTTTGTTAAAGATGTATTCACTGTTTTACAGCCACAACCTTACGACAGCTTCTGGGATCCAAAGCAGAAGTAGCCGAGTGGAAAAACCTCAACAGAAGTTCGTATCAAGAACCCAACGAGTCAAACATGTCTGCCTCAGGGTTCAGGTTTAGCAAAATAAAATACACAGAATGTGACTCTCCTTTTACAGATCCCATGATCCATCAACCACTATGTTTCAGACGTTACAGCCCGGCAAAGATTATTTCTGGGGGAGAAACTTGAGAGAACTTTTATAAAATGCGTTTGAACCCCAGCCTGGTTTTAGTAAGTTCTGGGTGTATGAACAGTGAATACATACTTTAATAAACTCAACATATTCATCTTTTCCAAGGAATAACCCTTGTAGAGCCAAATAAATCTTTATGTTCTGAGAGTTCAACAGCATCGTTTTCAGGTAGACGATGATAAAGGGGGAAACTCTGATTTTTCATAGTTCCACGATCATGGGCAGCAGAGTAGAATACATCCACCGAGCCAGATCAAATCTGAAACTCTGGAAGAATTTTTTGGGCAGCCATGGCACAAAGTCATTTCAAAACTGGAAGCACAGCTCAGTGGGATTGGTTTATTTGATTTGCAGGTGAAACGGTCTGTCCAACACCACAATAAATGTCTTTAAAACACTCTAGAGAAAAAAGGAAATCAGTGTATAAACAGGTTGTCTACAAAGCACTACCCCAGATGCACTCGGTGCCAACGTTTGCACCTGGACACCTTTTTACCTGCAAAACCACAAACCCAGATTTTCCTGAGCAGTGTCTTTAGAGGTTAAAAAAAGTATATGGGACTTTATTCAGACCACAGGCCTTGTGTTGAAAACACACTGATTATCTTGTAAATTCAAAAGAACCATGGAAGAGTTCCTGAGGTGGAAAGGCAGCTTCTGAGTGCCTTCTGTCCTACCCTCTTTGCTGTCTTCAGAGGAGTTTGGGTCTTGATGGGTTGAGTCTGACTGAGGAATAGGCCCCGATATGGGTGATGAGGTT
>NW_026870070.1:0-30000 GCF_963584025.1 Labrus mixtus | reverse complement strand
CAACAGCAGAGTTTAAAATACAACATGTTTGTTTCTCTTGTAAATAAATAAAAACTACGAATAATATTTAACACGTTTTATCTCTCAGTGAATTTATTACAATTAGAAATATAAATATGATCATGAATATGAGGATAAATTTGATTTCTGATTTATTGAAGTTTATTCTTCCTTTAAATATTCCTTATGGATGTGATTATCTCTTATCATTTATAACTTCACTTTTAAAGTTCAGTTTTGAATTACTTTTTATTATGAAGACGTTTTGAACAAATGAAATAAATCAATGTTTGTTATTGAATTATTCATGTTTGAAACCAGGAAGTGAGGGAAGCCCTCAGAGGACAAACATCCAGACATTTGATTTAACCGGGTAAATGTCGACGTACTGAGGACGACTTCATTCCTCGACATCTCCAGAAAACGGGTGAAGTCTTTTGTTGTCACAGGAAGCCATCGTGTTGACCTCGGGACTCGAGCTCTCGAGAAAACAAACGGAGTGAAATCAAATGTGTAATGTGTGTCCGCTCCGGGCCTCCGTACAAAACGCCATCGAGGTTACTGAATGTTAGAAACTCCAAATAAACGTACGTTTGTCCTTTGGCACTGCGGCTGGATGAATGTTTGTTTATTTACAGACGAATGGAACAATAAGAACAGGAAGTGGATGAACGGGTTCACAGCTGATGTCACATCAGACCATCAGATGTTAGTTCACATTCCTGATGATGAGTCGTAACGAGACGCTCAGAGTCACAACAGTCAGATAATACTTTAGATAATCTGTGCATACAATCTGCAGCACGCCCTCCGTGTGACTGTAAACACAAGTCAAGTCAACTTTATTTATACAGCACATTTATAACAGCCGAGGTGGACCAAAGTGCTGTACAGTAAATCAGGCAAAATACATTACAACCAAAACATCATAAAGACACGTAAAAGCAAAAAATAAAAGTAAATTAAAACACAAAACAATAGTAAAAGTTCTAATAGATACTGCTGCTGGGATGAAACACTCAACTAGAAGTAAAAGCAAAGGAAAAGAAATGGGTTTTTAAAAATGACTGGAACTGCTCAGTTGTGGCAGCAGATCTTATTTTAAATGATAATCTGTTCCAAAGTGTCAGAGCTGCAACACAAAAGGCTCGATCGCCCCTAGTTTGGCTGCCTTCTCCCCCTTGGCAATATTTTCCGTAAATTCAATATACTTTTCCACCCAGCTCTACCTCTCCAGTAAACCAAACTCCACACTTTCACCCTCCTCCCTCACTTCTTGTTTATCTGAAATAAAATCCTGGTTCTCCTCAAACTTCCCCAAATTAAACAGTGATAAAACCGAGATCCTTCTCGTCGGCACTAAATCCATATTATCCAAAGTTGGCAGTTTCTCCCTCACTATTGACAGCTCCTCAGTTTCCCCTTCCCCTCAGGTTAAGAGTCTGGGTGTCATCCTCGACAGCACACTATCATTCAAATCCCTTATCAACAACATTACCCGGTCTGCATACTTCCACTTACGAAACATCAACCGTCTCCGCCCCTCCCTCACCCCCCATACTGCCTCCATCCTTATCCACAGCCTCGTCACCTCCCATATTGATTATTGTAATTCTCTCCTCTTCGGCCTCCCTCATAAGTCCCTTCATAAGCTCCAACTGGTTCAAAACTCTGCTGCCCATATTGTCACCAAAACCCCCTCATACCATCACATCACCCCCATCCTACAGCAACTTCACTGGCTCCTGGTGAAGCAAAGAATCATCTTCAAACTCCTCCTGTACACCTTCAAGGCTATCCACAACCTCGCCCCTCCATATCTGTCTGACCTCCTTCCCATCGCCACTTCAGCCCGCTCCCTCAGATCCTCCTCCTCCATCCACCTCACCGTGCCCTTTGCCCGCCTCAGCACCATGGGGGGCAGAGCTTTCAGCTGCTCCGCTCCCCAGCTCTGGAACTCTCTGCCACCTGACATTCGCAACATTGACTCTCTCCCCATCTTCAAATCCAGACTCAAAACCCATCTGTTCAAGTTCTCCTACTCACTCTAACATTTTAAACTGCAATTACACTGTCCTACGTTTCATTTCTTTATTGTATGCTGTTTTTATCCATCGCTGTTTTTAAATGTTGATTGTTGTACAGTGTCCTTGTGTGTCTTGAAAGGCGCTTATAAATAAAATGTATTATTATTATTATTATTATTATTAGTTTTGAGCCTTGTTTTGGGCACGTCCAGGAGCAGCTGGTTGGAGGACCTTAGTGCTCTGGATGGAGCATGAACATGTAGTAGTTCACTTAGGTAGTGAGGTGTTGAGCCATTTAATGATTTAAAAGCCAGAAGTAAACATTTTAAAATCAATCCTGTAGCGAACAGGAAGCCAGTGGAGAGAACGGAGCACAGGGGTTATGTGGTCCCTCTTTTTTGTGCCTGTTAGGAGGTGAGCAGCCGCATTTTGGACAAGCTGCAGGCTGGATGGAGGGTTGGGTCCAGGCGAGATGTTATGTTATGAATGTGTTACTGTTTCTAGATCATTGGCAGGGAGGTATGATTTTATTTTGGCTATAAGTCTGAGCTGGTAAAAACTGGATCTCACAACAGTGGATATCTGTTTGCCAAATTGAAAAACATGATCGAAGTGCACACCAAGACTCTTTACAGATTTTTTCAAATTAACAGCAAGAGGACCAAACGTTTCTACAGCACCAGGTTCTCCAAACACAATGACCTCCGTCTTATTGGGATTGAGTTTGAGGAAGTTTCAATGTCTTTAAGGCAGTCGAGTAAGGGTTGTGGTGAACCCTTGCATTTCAAAGGCATGTAGACCTGAACATCATCAGCAAAAAAGTGAAACAATATATTGTATTTTGCAAAAATTGATCCCAGTGGTAGCATATATAATGAGAACAGGATTGGGCCTAACACAGACCCTTGTGGGACACCACACATAAGTGGGGCTGTCTCTGATGAATAGTCCCCTAGGTGGACAGAGAAGGTCCTATCAGACAGGTATGACTGAAACCACTTGAGTGCTGTGTTTTTTATTCCTACGCAGTTTTCTAAACGTGATAAAATAATTTTGTAGTCTATGGTGTCAAAAGCAGCTGATAAGTCTAAAAGTGCTAAAATGGCAGAATCCCCAGAGTCGACAGTTAAAATCAGATTGTTAAAAATTCTTGAAAGAACAGTTTCAGTGCTATCGCAGGGTTTAAAACCAGACTGGAACTTTTCATGCACGTCATGTGTCAGAACAGACTTTTCTAGGATTTTTGAGAGGAAAGGGAGTTTTGAAATGGGCCTAAAGTTACAGAGAACAGAGGGATCGAGATTTGGATTTTTTAGCAGAGGTTGCACGGCAGCTTGTTTGAAGGCAGCTGGAACACAACCAGATACAAGACAGGTGTTTATCAATGTATGAATTGAGGTGCCAACTGTATCAAATATTTTCTTAAGGAGACGAGAGGGGAGGCTATCTAAGGGGCAGTTAGTGGGCCGAAGATGGTGAACAATCTCAGATAGACAGGACATTGAAATGGGCTCTAGCTGGTCCAAAACAGCTCGGCACATAGGAGGAACAGACGGGTCAGGTTCAGTGGGTGTGATTAGGGAGGATCTAAGGACTGATATTTTTGCTACAAAAAAATTAAGAAAAGCGTTACAGAGAGTAGAGGAGGGTGCAGCAGAATTATTGTCACATGGATTTATAAGAGAATTAATTACGCTAAACAATATCTGTGGTTTATGGCAGTTATTTGAAATATTTGAAATGAACACAGTTTTTGCAGTTTTAACAGCTCGTTGATAGCTCAAAAGGAAAGTTTGTAATAGGGGTGTGGAAGGTTACAAAAAATTGTAAACGGTTACACAACGTAATTTTTTTGTGTACACGGTTAGAGTCAAGGGGATTTTAATGGGAGGTACAGAATATAAGATAAGTTTATTTGCAGATGACGTTTTATTGACTCTGTGTGAACCAGAGAGGAGTATACCCAAATTGATGTGTCTTTTGAAATTGTTTGGTACCTACTCAGGATATAAGTTGAATACACATAAGTCTCAAATCCTTTGTTACAATTTTACACCAAATGCTGGGTTGCAAAGTAGATTTGACTTTGAATGGAACTCCACGTCTATTAAATACTTGGGTGTGTGGATATCTAGGGACTTGTTTAAAATATATGAAAGTAACTATGGCCCTGTTACTAAGTCAATTAAAGCAGACCTCAATAGATGGACTATATTACCACTAGACCTGTCAAATAGAATTGAAATAGTAAAACTGACGGTGCTTCCTAGGTTTCTGTACCTATTTCAGTCACTTCCTGTTGCAATTCCCGCCAAGGACTTCAGTGAGTGGAATCGGATGATTTCAAGATTTGTGTGGAAGAGACCCCGGATTAAATATATTACCCTACAATTGCCCAAAGATAAGGGGGGCCTTGCACTCCCATGCATTGAGGACTATTACACTGCTGCCCAGTTAAGACCACTTGTCTGCTGGTGCAACCCAGAGTCATCAGCAAAATGGAAAGATTTAGAACTGGTACATTCTGCATTACCAGTACAGTCTGTATGGGAGATTATCAAAACTGGGAATCCTACCTGCGTGAACTAAACCAATGGACTAAGCTGACCCTTAGTGTGTGGTTCAAGACCTGTAAAAGGTTTCACCTTGAGAACCAAATAAAAATACTTAAATGGGTGGCCCACGATTCTGATTTTTTACCATCTGGTTTAGACATGCAATTTAGACTCTGGGCGCACAAGGGTATAACTGCTTACTGCACTATAGCCAGTATTTATGACTTGAAATCTTTTAACCACCTTTCAAATGTAGATAACCTTGGAAGATGTGACTTCTTCAGATATCTCCAGGTCAGGGACTATTTTAACCAAGTTATTAAACAGACAGAGGAAAGCGAATCTGACTTGGTTAACATATTTATTGAGGCATATTAGGCTAGAGGTGTCAAACATCTAATATCACTGATATATAAGGGATTACAAAATTCCAAAAAACACTCTACTACTCAGGTCAGACAGAAGTGGGAGAGGGAATCCGGCCAGGAGATATCTGAGGACGACTGGAATGACATTTTGAACAATCAGGTCACAACAACCTGTTCAAGGGCCTGGCTGGAATTCTGCTGGAAGAACTCAATTTGTTTCTTTTTAACCCCAAAGTTGAAGTTTTTGCAGCAGGGTTCTCAGGGTCAGAACAAATGTTGGAGGCAATGTGATAAATCAATGGCAGATCACTTTCACGTATTTTGGGATTGCTCACAGGTCCAGCCATTTTGGAAGGAGGTTACAGAAGTAATGAGTGTCATGTTTAGAATAAACGTGGACTGCTCTTTTATCATACTATACCTGTCAGATGATAAATATCTCTACAAAGTCCTTCTGGTTGCAGCTAAGAAAGCAATCACACGAAGATGGCTGCAGGCAAACCCCCCATCAAAGGATGATTGGTTAGCAATAATCAACGAAATACACTGCATGGAGAGACTGACCTTCTGATTAAGGCTAAAGTTTGACCAATATATAAAAGTCTGGAAGAAATGGAATATGTACTGTACGGAATGTAACTCTTCTTAAATGAAAAACCCTGATTTGTGTATTTTGACTAATGTATGGCCTGTGTTACCTTTTTTCTTTTCTTTCTTTTTTTCATTCCCTTCTTTTCTTTTGTCTTGTTTTACTCTAACTACTAACCCTTTACTTTTATAAATAAAAAGAAAGTATAAAAAAAAACAACAACTAAAGGTTCACCTCGGTGGTTAACCGCAGACTGTAAATATGGTTATCTGACGTTATGATGAATGTTATACTCCACGTAAATGTTGACATTAAAAAACAAACTTTGTGTAGTAATTATCCGTCAGTAACATAAACTGAACTCAACTGAACCTAATATGTTGTGTAGGTAATAACAGATGAGTTACTGTATGTTCTGTACTAAAGCACAGAGACTGTTAATGATTTAAATAATTCAGGTTATATTTGTTTCATGTTAAGATGAAGTACTAGCCACAATAAACTGCTTAATTTTTCCTCCAAAACCTGAGACAATTTGATGTGGAATATCATTGTGCAAGTGAGTGAGAGCTGAAAATATCATGATTACAATAATGTTTATCTTCTTAACTTTAAATAGATGTTGATTACCTGAATACTGTACCTTTGTTGTCTGGGTAGTACACTGTTGAATTTATAAATGTACTCTTACACACAGATGAATACAGAAAAATAGATGAGAACAAAAAAATGATTTAATGAATAACTGATATTTTCTCTCTTTCTTTGCCATCCTGAAGCACTAAAAGTCCATGTTCTCCTGGATCCATGTCACATGCTCGAGCTTCTTCTGAATGACTTTTCAACAGTTGAAGTTCTGGTGAGAGAAGATGGCCAGCAGATAAGACGGCAGTACATGAAGGAGCTTCACATGCTTCAGGAGGAGGAGGAGGGTTTGCACCTTGGAAGATTGTATTCATGCTTCAGCTGTTCAAATAAAAATAGATCTCCTCCAAACAACTTGCAATCAAACCATTTTCTTCCCATTTTAAAACCATTTGTCCAGTTTAGATGGGAGAAGTTGATATTATGTGATATTGATCAGGGAAGATTACATTTGTAAATCATTTTAACTGTTTTTATTCACAAGTTATTGATCTTATTTACTCTCCATGTATCTTGATTTAAGAATGGGGCTGTGTTTAAGTGCACATTTTGCAATGACTCTGTTCAATCCCATTTTAAGAAATGAACTACATTAGTATTTTGTAAAAAAAAAGTCAAAAGAATAAAAAGTTGTGTAAAAGTAGACTTCCTTCCCTTAGCTATAGAGTTGAGCATTAATGCACATTTTAGTCTTGTCAATTCAAATCTGAAATGTATACTCATAAGTAGAGACAAAGGAGTGCATTTATATAGAAATATTTATTTAATCTGAAAAACCACATTAAAAAAGTCTGTTTTTACAGCAGAGATTAACATGTTTACAGCCTGGTACAAAACAAACAAATAGGTGTGATTAGCTCCACAGTTTATTTTTAGCTTTGGAGGCGAGGGTGTCTGAGTTAGAGAGACGGCTCCGCACCATTGAGTCGGAGTCATCGTATGCAGCAGTAGTTAGCCAGCCACCTGTAGCCGGTGCGGGTCGACATAGCTTGGCTTCCCCCCTGGTAGCTCCCGAGCAGCCGGGAGGCAGTGGCTGGGTTACTGTCCGAGGGAAGCATAGTCGAAAAATCGAAGCACATGGTTCTCCACCAACCACTTCACGTTTCAAAGTAATTTTCCCCACTCAGCGACACACCCGCTGAGAATAAAACTCTGATTATTGGAGACTCCATAGTCCGAAACGTGAAGCTAGCGAAGTCAGCGGGCATAGTTAGGTGTATACCCGGGGCCAGAGCGGGCGACATCGCATCTCATTTAAAGTTGCTGACAAAGACTAAAGGTAGATTTGATACAATCGGAATTCATGTCGGCACTAATGACTCCCGACTACGCCAGTCGGCACACGATGTGGGCTTCATAGATAACTGGCAGTCTTTTTGGGGAAAACCTGGTCTGCTAGCTAGAGACGGCATCCATCCCACTTTGGACGGTGCAGCTCTATTATCTAGAAACATAGCAGAGGTTATTAGTCCAAAACCCTGACAACAACACAGAGTTCAGACCAGGAGGCAGAGCTGCAGTCTTACACACTTCTCTGCGCCTCCCTTAGATCTGTCTCCCAGTCACTATAGCTGTAATTCTGAATCGAACTGTAGTTATACTATAGGTACTGTGTCTGTCCCCCGGCCCAGACCCGTTTTTATAAGTCATCCAAACGGCGTGGATCATCAGAATCTGATTAGAATCAAAACTACGAATACGATTTTGCTACAAGATCGGAGGATTCACTGCGGACTTTTGAACATTAGGTCCTTAGCATCCAAGTCTCTTTTAGTGAATGATCTGATATCAGATCAGCACATTGATTTACTTTTTTTGACTGAAACCTGGCTGTGTCGAGATGAATATGTTAGTTTGAATGAATCCACTCCTCCCAGTCATTTTAATACTCATATACCTCGAGACACCGGACGAGGTGGTGGAGTAGCAGCTATTTTTAATTCTGGTCTTTTAGTTAACCCTCGACCAAAGCTGAATTTTTCTTCTTTTGAAAGCCTTGTTCTTAGTCTTCCACATCCAGTCTCAAGAACCTTTCAGCCAGTTCTAGTTGTTGTAGTTTACCGTCCTCCTGGCCCATATTCTGAGTTTTTATCTGAGTTTGCAGAATTTTTATCAAATGTAGTCCTTAGCAGTGATAGAATAATTGTTGTAGGTGACTTCAATATCCATGTGGATGTTGAAAATGATAGCCTGAGCACAGCTTTCATGTCACTATTAGACTCTATTGGTTTCACCCAGGGTGTAAACGAACCTACTCATCGTTTTAACCACACCCTGGATCTTGTTTTAGCTTATGGAATTGAAATCCATAACCTTACAGTTTTCCTAGAAAATCATCTTCTATCAGACCATTTCCTTATTACATTCGACTTTGTCCTGCCAGAATTATCTCTGCTTAATAAAAATGTGCTCTCTAGAAGTTTATCTGATAGTGCTGTAGCTAGATTTAAGGAAGCTATTTCAGCTGCTTTTGATTGAGTACCGTGTTTCAACCCAGTTGGAAACTCTTATGATAGCTTTAGTCCCTCTCAGCTAGATCAGTTTGTTGATAGTGCAGTGGATTCGCTGAGAGTTACTCTGGATTCGATTGCTCCCCTGAAACAGAAGGTTGTCAAGCGGCGGAGAGTGGCTCCATGGTTCAACTCAGAAACCCGTACTCTAAAACAATCATCACGGAATTTTGAAAGAATATGGCGCTCGACCAAAATGGTAGAATCTTGTTTATTCTGGCAGGATAGTCATAGAAAATATATGAAGGCTCTACGTCACGCTCGAGCTGCCTACTACTCCTCTCTAATCGAGGAAAACAAAGGCAATCCTAGATACCTTTTCAGCACTGTAGCCAGGCTGACAGAGAGTCATGGCTCCATTGAGCCTTGTATTCCTTTAGCCCTCAGCAGTAATGACTTCCTGAGCTTTTTCAACAACAAAATTCTAGACATCAGAGACAAAATTAGTAACCTCCTGCCCTTACCTGGTGTAGATACGTCTGATACGGCAGAGACAGTTCCAGGACCAGATATTAGTCTGGACTGTTTTTCTCCAATCGACCTTTCAGAGCTAAATTCAATTATTTCTGCTTCAAAACCGTCAACCTGTCTTTTAGACCCAATCCCAACCAAGCTGTTTAAGGAAGTCTTTCCCTTAGTTAGCAACTCTATATTAGATATGATCAATATGTCTTTACTGGCAGGCTATGTACCACAGGCATTTAAAGTAGCAGTAATCAAACCTCTACTCAAAAAACAGGTAGATTCAGGAACTCTAGCTAACTACAGGCCTATATCCAACCTTCTTTTTATCTCAAAGATCCTGGAGAAGGTGGTAGCTAATCAGCTGTGTGACTTTCTCCATGACAACAGTTTATTTGAGGAGTTTCAGTCAGGATTTAGAGTCCACCATAGCACTGAGACTGCACTAGTTAAAGTTACAAACGATCTACTTCTAGCTTCAGACAGGGGACTTCTCTCTGTGCTCGTCTTGTTAGATCTTAGTGCTGCTTTTGACACCATTGACCATCGGATCCTATTATACAGACTAGAACATTTACTTTGAATTACAGGGACTGCTTTAAGTTGGTTTGAATCCTACTTATCAGACCGATCTCAGTTTGTACATGTTAATGATGAGTCCTCTATGCACACTAAAGTTTGCCATGGAGTCCCACAAGGTTCAGTACTTGGACCAATTTTCTTTACATTATATATGCTTCCTCTGGGAAATATTATGAGGAAACACTCCATACAGTTTCATTGTTATGCAGATGATACTTAGCTTTATGTATCAATGAAGCCCGATGGCACCAGTCAGTTATGTCAGCTAGAAACGTGCCTTAAGGACGTTAGGACCTGGATGACCAGACATTTTTTGCTACTTAACTCAGACAAGACTGAAGTTATTGTGCTAGGCCCGAAGAACCTCAGAGAGACTTTTTCTAGTGATTTGACTGTCCTTAATGACATCAGCCTGGCATCTAGCACCACTGTTAGGAATCTAGGAGTTCTATGTGATCAAGATATGTCCTTTAGCTCACACATCAGGCAAATTTCAAGAACAGCCTATTTTCACCTTCGTAATATATCCAAGATCAGGAATATCCTGTTGCAAAATGATGCAGAAAAAATAGTTCATGCATTTGTTACCTCCAGATTGGATTATTGTAATTCTCTTTTGTCAGGGTGCTCTGGCAAATCTCTAAAGACTCTTAAACTAGACCAGAACGCTGCAGCTCGTGTACTGACTAGAACTAGGAAAAGGGACCACATTACTCCCTAACCCATATTAAAAGTAGATACGCTACACTTCTCTGCACTGGCTCCCTATACAGTCTAGAATAGAATTCAAGATCCTTCTTCTCACTTACAAAGCTCTAAATGGCCAGGCACCATCTTATCTTAAGGAGCTACTAGTGCCGTACTGCCCCTCGAGAACATTACGGTCCCAGAATGCAGGCCTACTAGTGGTACCTACAGTCTCTAAATGTACTATGGGAGGTAAAGCCTTCAGTTATCAGGCCTACTAGTGGTACCTACAGTCTCTAAGTGTACTATGGGAGGTAGAGCCTTCAGTTATCGGACTCCTCTCCTCTGGAACCGCCTTCCAGCCGGGGTCCGGGAGGCAGACACAGTCTGTATTTTTAAGATTAGACTTAAAACTTTCCTTTCTGATAAATCTTATAGTTAGGGCTGGTGCTGGTGTAGACCAGCTCTTAGTTATGCTGCTATAGACTTAGACTACCGGGGGAACTGGCACCTTGAGCTCCTCTCTCTCTCTCTCTCTCTCTCTCTCTCTCTCTCTCTCTCTATCCGTGTGCATATACAGTACATCATATTACTGCATGTATCTATCTGTAAATCTCAGTCACTAACCACCTACTTTCCTGGGAGCTCTTGAGCTCTCTTAGGCTCCTCAAGATCGTTGGTTGACGGCCTGCCAGAACAACCCCCCACACCCCCTCCCCTCCCCACCGGATTGTTGATGGACGGTTTGCCTCCCCCCACCCCCTTGCTCTCTATCCCTCTTCCTGCATCTTATCCCATCTCTCCCCCTATCCTTTTCCAAGCCCGGCGCAGTCTAGGCCTGTGAAGACTGTTTCATCATGAGCCGGGGATCCGGCCAAAGATTTCTGCCTTTTAATAAGGCAGTTTTTTCTTACCACTGTAACTTTTGCTGCTTCGCTAAAGTGCTCATGATAGATAGGCCGGATCTTTGTATCATAACAATGAGTAAGGTATTTCACCTGCTTTTTGTAAAGTGTCTCGAGATAACACTTGTTATGAGTTGACGCTATACAAATAAAAATGTATTGATTGATTGAAAATTGATTGACAGTCTTAAACACTATTTTTTCTAATACTTAAAGTTTTTGGTGTGAAGCTGACACTGTCCACAGACTCCATGACTTCACAGGGTTCTATAGAAAACAAATATCTTATAATAAATACTAAATATTTATTTTTCAATTGTCATGTTCACCTCATCGCTGTTGACATCAGTAAATATAAGACACAGACATTCCTCTTTTTGTCAGAACAGTAACATGAACTGTATGCTTTGTAATATTGATTTCTTCTGGATGTCTCATATTTATTTACAGTCTATGGATAAAACTTTGCTAATGTATTGCTCTGCTAACACTGAGAAAGTCTAACTTCTCTGGCAAATAACTAATAACCATAGTTGTATATTTAAAAAAGTGTAGTTTTAAGACTTTAATTAAATATTTGGGTTGAAGATAATTCGTTTTAACTGTGTTGTAGAAAAGTTAAATGTTAACTTACTATTTATAGAGTTTTCTCAGGACGAGCAGGAATAGGGGATGATAGCAGCCTAGCCGTTAGCTATGCTGTGAAGTGGACTGCTAACGTTGAGCTGAATGGGCGGAGTTAAGTCCCGCCGGTCCCGCCTTACTGCTGTTGCTAGGTTGATCCGAAGTTAGGTTGATACTGCAAATCCAATATGGATGCGGCCGTCGATTGGACTCATTTGCTGCCTATGTAACAGGTCAGGGTTCGTCCAGTAATATTTACAGTCTATGTTCAGACACAGAAACAGCCTGTTCTGAGCAGGGCTGAAATAGAGCAGAGATTAACATGTTTACAGCCTGGTTCAAAAAACCAAATAGGTGTGATTAGCTCATGTCTCGATGGACACACACTGTACGGGGGGTGAATGTTTTGATGACTCATCAGTTTTGATTTGATGAAGGATAAGAGTTATTCACAATAAGGCGTGTACCTGATTGACAGGTGGGCGCGGTGTAACGGTTTGTCAGGAGGTTTATGAAACATATACTGGACCAGGTTTTAGACCAGGTTGTAGATTAAGCAGGTTTTGGTCGACGTTGTTGTCCTGGGAGTCCTTGCCCCTCTGACTCGTGTCCACAGAGTCTTGGCGTAGGTTTTCCCCGAGGAGTATCAGGTCTCAGCGGTTGAAATCCGACCTGGCTGGTCGATTATCGGAGGTGTTTGTCCAACAGCTGACCTGCCAAGAGAAGCGCCTGCTGTTTCCATGGGTGTGTTGTTTACAGGTTGTCTCCCTCTCTCTCTCTCGCCCTCTCTCTCTCTCTCTCCCTCGCCCTCTCTCTCTCCCTCGCCCTCTCTCTCTCTCTCCCCCCCTCTCTCTCTCTCCATCTCTCTCTCCCTCGCCCTCTCTCTCTCTCGCCCTCTCTCTCCCCCCCTCTCTCTCTCTCTCCCTCGCCCTCTCTCTCTCTCTCTCTCTCTCTCCCTCGCCCTTGCCCTCTCCCTCTCTCTCTCTTCGCTCTCCCTTGCCCTGTCTCGCTCTGAGCCTCATGCGGAGCTCCAGTGAGCTTGCTCGGCCCGCTGGGTGTGTCTTTGTCTCCGGGTGATGGGGATTCCGGTTTTTCTGGTCGGCTCCTCCCAGTTTAAACGGCAGCAGCATCGAGTCATGCTTCAGTCCGATCGAGTCATGCTTCAGTCCGATCAGTAGCAGCAGCATCGAGTCATGCTTCAGTCCGATCAGTAGCAGCAGCATCGAGTCATGCTTCAGTCCGATCAGTAGCAGCAGCATCGAGTCGTGCTTCAGTCCGATCAGTAGCAGTAGCATCGAGTCGTGCTTCAGTCCGATCAGTAGCAGCAGCATCGAGTCGTGCTTCAGTCCGATCAGTAGCAGTAGCAGTAGCATCGAGTCGTGCTTCAGTCCGATCAGTAGCAGCAGCATCGAGTCGTGCTTCAGTCCGATCAGTAGCAGCAGCATCGAGTCGTGCTTCAGTCCGATCAGTAGCAGTAGCAGCAGCATCGAGTCGTGCTTCAGTCCGATCAGTAGCAGCAGCATCGAGTCGTGCTTCAGTCCGATCAGTAGCAGTAGCAGCAGCATCGAGTCGTGCTTCAGTCCGATCAGTAGCAGCAGCATTGAGTCCTGCTTCAGCCCGATCAGTAGCAGTAGCATCGAGTCGTGCTTCAGTCCGATCAGTAGCAGCAGCATCGAGTCGTGCTTCAGTCCGATCAGTAGCAGCAGCATCGAGTCGTGCTTCAGTCCGATCAGTAGCAGTAGCAGTAGCATCGAGTCGTGCTTCAGTCCGATCAGTAGCAGCAGCATCGAGTCCTGCTTCAGCCTGATCAGTAGCAGCAGCAGCAGCATGGCCTCCAACACTGCCACCATGGGGAACCTCCCCAGTGGGGTCGGAATATGTACCACCATCCCCGACATCCTGTACCTACCGGAGCTGGTAAGAGACTCACCTCTACACAGCTTTCACCTGAGAGACTGAGCTGTTACTCTGATGTGACTAACAACAAACTCGTTTTTCACTTTGTACACTCTTTGATTTATCACTGAGATAACCAGTTAATTTCTCTCGTTGTTACATAAAACATTATACCGAGATATCACCATGATTAAGCTGAGATCTCAAGTAAAGAACTATTGAAAGTGTTCTTTGTTATTTCAGTTGTTAAAATGTTCCGTACTTGAATATGTTTTGATACCACGTGTTTAGAAATCAGTCATACAGGTCCATAGAGACCCTCACAGTCTGATCCAGTTTAGGATCCATAGAGACCCTCACAGTCTGATCCAGTTTAGGATCCATAGAGACCCTCACTGTCTGATCCAGTTTAGGATCCATAGAGACCCTCACTGTCTGATCCAGTTTAGGATCCATAGAGACCCTCACTGTCTGATCCAGTTTAGGATCCATAGAGACCCTCACTGTCTGATCCAGTTTAGGATCCATAGAGACCCTCACTGTCTGATCCGGTTTAGGATCCATAGAGAATGCTGCTGAAAGGGGTTAAAGAATGAAGACTCGCTCACGTCCCAGCTCTGATGATTTATTATGATAAGACGTTATCTCACACAGTAATCCTGCTGAGCTGGTTGAAGGACGACATGATGACGACAGAGAAACTATGAGCACAGATCAGATCCTGAATCTGATTCTGAGAAGAACAGAGCGGTCAGAGGAGGGTCAGAGGAGGGTCAGAGGGGTCAGAGGAGGGACAGAGGGGTCAGAGAGGTCAGAGGGGTCAGAGGAGGGTCAGAGGAGGGTCAGAGGGGTCAGAGGAGGGTCAGAGGGTTCAGAGAGGTCAGAGAGGTCAGAGGGGTCAGAGGAGTCAGAGGAGGGTCAGAGGGGTCAGAGAGGTCAGAGAGGTCAGAGGGGTCAGAGGAGTCAGAGGAGGGTCAGAGAGGTCAGAGGGGTCAGAGGAGTCAGAGGAGGGTCAGAGGAGGGTCAGAGAGGTCAGAGAGGTCAGAGGGGTCAGAGGGGTCAGAGGAGGGTCAGAGAGGTCAGAGGGGTCAGAGGAGTCAGAGGAGGGTCAGAGGGGTCAGAGAGGTCAGAGAGGTCAGAGGGGTCAGAGAGGTCAGAGGGGTCAGCGAGGTCAGAGAGGTCAGAGGGGTCAGATAGATAGATCCTTTAATAATCCTTTACAGGAAATTACAGTGCCACAACAGCACAACAAGACAGACATAACACCACACGTTTCATCAGATAGCTTCCATACTTAATAAGTTAAAATACAATAAAAAAATACTAAAAAAAAGTGCAAAGTTATTTTTGTGCATTGTAAAACCTTATAGCAGCTGGTATACAAGACTTCCTGTACCTCTCAGTTTTGCACATTGGTGCAATCAGTCTCTGACTGAAGGTGCTGCTCTTGATCACCTTCAAAGCGTGGAGTGGGTGAGTGGGGTTGGTCATTATTGAACCCAGTTTGTTCAGAGTTCTGGCCTCTGCCACCTGCTGGACTGTTAGTTGCTCAGCCCCGACCACTGAGCCGGCCTTCTTGATCAGCTTGTCCAGTCTGTTTTTGTCCACTGTATGGGCGCCTTCTCCCCAACAGGCCACAGCGAAAAACAGAGCACTGGCCACCACTGAATGGTAGACACTGCACAGCAGGGGTTCGCAGATGTTGAATGACCTTAGCCTCCTTAAGAAATACAGTCGACTTTGTCCCTTCCTGTGCACTGCCTCCATATGACTCCTCCAGTCCAGCTCACTGTTGAGCTGCACACCAAGGTACCTGTGGTTGGCGACCACCTCCACCTCAGTGCCCCTGATGGTGATTGGTGTTGGTTGAGTCTTCCTCCTCCCCTTCCTGAAATCCACAACTATCTCCTTTGTTTTTGTGGTGTTGAGATGGAGGTTATTGTATGCGCTCCACTCCACAAAGTTGTTTATTGTGTCTCTATACTCCTCCTCATTGCCCCCTTTGATGAGGCCGACAACAGCTGTGTCATCTGAAAATGTATTCAAAAAGCAGCTGTTGGTGTTGTATTGGAAGTCCGCTGTGTAGATGGTGAACAGGAATGGAGCCAGCACAGTTCCTTGTGGAGCCCCTGTGCTGCTCAGGATGGTGCTTGAGACATTGTTCTGTAGGCGCACATACTGTGGTCTGAGGAAAAGGTAATCCAAACACCACAGTACCAGTAATAGATCCACCTTCATCTTCTCCATCTTCTCCCCTAGCAGTCGGGGCTGAATGGTGTTAAAAGCGCTTGAGAATTCAAAGAATGTAATCCTTACAGATGTATCAGGGGTGTCCAGATGTGTGTACGCCCTCTGCAGCATGTAAATGAGGGCATCATCGACACTGATGTTGGGCTGATATGCAAACTGTAAAGGATCCATTTGAGTTGAAACACTAGTCCTGATGTAGAAGAGGACAAGTCTCTCAAATGTCTTCATAATATGTGAGGTGAGCACTACCGGTCTGTAGTCATTGTGGTGAGTGGGATGGGTCTTCTTTGGGACAGGTACCAGGCAAGATGTTTTCCACAACCTTGGGACCTTCTGTAAACGCAAGCTCAGGTTGAACAGGTGTGTTAGGATACCACACAGCTCTGAAGAGCAAGTCTTCAGTAGCCTTGGGCTGATGTCATCGGGCCCCACTGCTTTCCCTGGCTTCAGTCTGTCCAGCAACATCTTGACCTGCGCAGTATAAAGAGTCATAGGTGGGGCTGCTGGTGGAGTAGGAGGTGGTAAGAGGGGACTCCGTGCAGGTGACATCTCAGGAGTGTTGGAGAGAGGGAGGGGAGGTGGAGAGGAAGCAGCAATGGTCAGCAGACCAGGTGGGGGAGGCTGGGGTGGTGTGGGGCAGTTAAATCTGTTGAAAAATCTGTTCAGATCATCAGCCAGACTCTGTTCGCCATCAGGCAGTGTACCGCCCTTCTGCTTCATGCCCGTGATCTTTCGCATTCCAGCCCATACCTGCTTCACTCCATCTTGCTGCAGCTGTCGTTCTAGTTTGAGCCTATTTGCTTCTTTCCCCTCCTTAATCCTCACCTTCAGTTCCTTTTGAAGTACTTTGATTTTATTCCTGTCACCCTCCCTGAAAGCCTTTTTCTTCTCATTTAGTAAGGCCTTCAGGCTGCTGGTAATCCGTGGTTTGTTGTTAGGGTAGCAACGAATTACCCTGGATGGCATGATGTCATCATAACAGAAATTGATGTAATGGGTAATGCATTCTGTTAGGCCGTCAATGTCTTCCCCATACTCCTCACAGAACACATCCCAATCTGTTGTCTCAAAACAGCACCTCAGGGCTTCATCAGCCTCAGGATACCAGCCTCTTGATGTTCTGGTGGTGACAGGTAGCCTCTTGGCAGCTGGGGTGTAGGAGGGAGAGTGATGTAGCATGTTGTGGTCTGATTGACCAAGAGGGGGCAGTGCAGTACATTTGTATGCATTTTTCACATTTGCATACAAGAGATCCAGCGTTTTGTCACCTCTGGTTGTATAGTCAATAAACTGTTTAAAAGTGGGCAAAGTCTTAGAGAGACGGACATGGTTGAAATCTCCAGACACAACAATGAACTTGGACTACTTGGACTGAAGTCTCGCGATAGTGGTGTGCAGCACGTCACACACGACTTCCGCCTTGGCAGATGGGGGAATGTAAACAAAAATGGCTACCACCACAGTGAACTCCCTGGGTAGGTAATATGGTCTTAAACTAACCGCTAAAAGTTCAATGTCCTTGTTGCATATCTGTTCTTTGATAGTAGCGTCATTAGGGATACACCACTTGTTGTTGACGAGCAGTAAAAGGCCCCCTACTTTCTGCTTACTGTTCGCTCCGGTGTCCCTGTCCGCTCGTATCGTCCTGAAGCCAGTGAAACTGATCAGAGAATCGGGCGTGTTTTCCGTCAACCACGTCTCTGTCAGGCATACAATGCTGCTCTCCCGGTACAATTTCTGGTACCTGACCAGGGTTTCTAATTCGTCCATTTTGTTAGTTAGGCAGCGAACATTTCCCATGGTGATACATGGTAGGGCTGGTTTAAAAGTCTCTCTCCATGTCCTCGCCAACCTCCTCTTGTTTCTCTTCACCCCTGCACGCGTTCCCAGATGTCTCCTCTGTAAGAGTTCCTTCGGTATGTCGAATCCCGAATATTGAGCCATGTACAAGGCTTAGCAGTTCCTGACGGGTGTATACCACGGCACTTTGCTCCGTCTGTCTGGCCGATATCAGGCACATATTTCCACTCCCGTTCCCCCAGATAGTATGGTTAAGTCTTGGTTAAGAACTCAATTACACACAATAGTTGTAGCTATAACACTTATACGTAGTCTAGTAAAATACTAACTAAACATACACACTACACACTACACACAGCTGTACGCGACCGGCTGCCGTCTCACCGGCGCCATCTTGACCAACCACTGTGAAGAGGGGTCAGAGGAGGGTCAGAGGAGGGTCAGAGGGGTCAGAGAGGTCAGACATATCTGTTAACAGACGTGACTCCTAAAACAAACCTGTGTGACTGAGCACAGATCAGAATGAAAACACGAGAAAAGATAAAGACATTTTTGTGGTTCTGATATATCGTAACACCCGATTGATTCAAAAGGAGGAATCCCCCCCTCCTCCCCCCCCCTCCCGGGAGTGTGTGAAGCAGGTGGAGCTGGTGGAGCAGGTGGAGTGTGCTGCAGCGCCATGAATAATGCAGCCTGTCAATCATCGGAGGTGTAGAGTTTAGGTGCAGCTGACATGACGAGACAAAATAATGGAAACAACAAACAAATAAAAGCTGAGGGAACAAACGGATATCAGGTTCACCTCAGGATGACAGCTGGGGGGGGGATGTGACTTTTAGAGCTGGACACGTATACATTTGATTGATACGTGCTTCCACTAATAACTGTTTCATTTTGTACATTGTTGTTATGTCTGCTCAAAGCTCCGCCTCCTCCATGTTAACAGATGGGACATGAGACAAACTTTAAAGTTCAAATACAGATCAAAAGATTGATTTGAAACCCAGTTCTTATCACGCTGATTCACGTCACAGTGTTCTTCTTTCTGAGTAACCTAACCCTAACCCTTATCAGAGTAGAAGAGGAAAAGTGAGAGGAAACGTGACCAACACAAACACAAGAGTCTTTAAACTTTTCATAACATTGAGTCTGCTTCCATCTTGCGATTTTGACGTCATTTGGAGCCAGAGTCTGCGCAGTAGGGTCCGGGGGCAGGAGCCCTGGTAAGACGCCCCGCCCATTTAGCGTACTGCCCTGATGACTTACGCAGCCCAGCTACGCTGAAAGCGCTCTGCCGGTCTACGAGGCTTATGAAGAAATGTGTAAGTACAACAAACCACCGTATTCAAAGTCTAATATTTAAACACACTGTGTTTAAAAAAATCCCGCTATTTTGATCATTATTGAAAATACGTGGGCTGCTGGCTTCTCTGTTTTTAATGAAATCGTTCTATATTTAAGCTAGGTTAGCACCACAGACCGTAGACTACAGGTGGTAAGATATGTTGTATTTTGTTAGAAACTGATAGTCTGTAATGTGATTCATGTCTGCTTTTCTAATATATTTAAGGAAACAGTAAATCAATTGTTTTTTGTATCTTCATTTAGGCAAAGAAGAGATAAAAGCAGCTGGTCTGACATCTTCCAGAGGTGAAGTGTAAGTTAAAATCATCTGTTAAAAGTTTATATCCTGTGATTGTTTTTGTTTCATAAGAGGATTGTAAAAACAAACTATTGTTAACAATACAGTCTTCTAAAATAAAAATCACACTGAGTCATACACCAGCTAAATGTTAAATAGAAAGGTGATGTTTTCTTTTCCATTTTACAATCAACAGAACCTAAAAATTACTCATTTCAACCTTCGTCTGCACACCTGCTACAGAGGTCAGGCTGGGGTCACATAGTTTGAAGGAACCTCCTCCTTTTTTCACCTGTGCCAGACGCCCTGCTCATCCACTGTGGTAGAAATGACCTTACACCAGCAGCTCTCCCAGATGAAGAGTCCTCTCTACCATCACCCAGAGGAGCTGATCAACGTCTGCACAACTGAAGAAGGTGGACAGAGTCTGGTGCTTTGTAACAGTGAACAGTGAACAGTGAGAAGGTGGACAGAGTCTGGAGCTTTGTGACAGTGAACAGTGAGAAGGTGGCAAGAGTCTGGAGCTTTGTGACAGTGAACAGTGAGAAGGTGGACAGAGTCTGGTGCTTTGTAACAGTGAACAGTGAACAGTGAGAAGGTGGACAGAGTCTGGAGCTTTGTTACAGTGAACAGTGAGAAGGTGGACAGAGTCTGGAGCTTTGTAACAGTGAACAGTGAACAGTGAGAAGGTGGACAGAGTCTGGAGCTTTGTAACAGTGAACAGTGAACAGTGAGAAGGTGGACAGAGTCTGGAGCTTTGTGACAGTGAACAGTGAGAAGGTGGACAGAGTCTGGAGCTTTGTGACAGTGAACAGTGAGAAGGTGGACAGAGTCTGGAGCTTTGTGACAGTGAACAGTGAGAAGGTGGCCAGAGTCTGGAGCTTTGTGACAGTGAACACTGAACAGTGAGAAGGTGGACAGAGTCTGGAGCTTTGTTACAGTGAACAGTGAGAAGGTGGACAGAGTCTGGAGCTTTGTTACAGTGAACAGTGAGAAGGTGGACAGAGTCTGGAGCTTTGTGACAGTGAACAGTGAGAAGGTGGACAGAGTCTGGTGCTTTGTTACAGTGAACAGTGAACAGTGAGAAGGTGGACAGAGTCTGGAGCTTTGTGACAGTGAACAGTGAGAAGGTGGCCAGAGTCTGGAGCTTTGTGACAGTGAACAGTGAGAAGGTGGACAGAGTCTGGAGCTTTGTGACAGTGAACAGTGAGAAGGTGGACAGAGTCTGGAGCTTTGTGACAGTGAACAGTGAGAAGGTGGACAGAGTCTGGAGCTTTGTGACAGTGAACAGTGAGAAGGTGGACAGAGTCTGGAGCTTTGTTACAGTGAACAGTGAACAGTGAGAAGGTGGACAGAGTCTGGAGCTTTGTGACAGTGAACAGTGAGAAGGTGGACAGAGTCTGGAGCTTTGTGACAGTGAACAGTGAGAAGGTGGACAGAGTCTGGAGCTTTGTTACAGTGAACAGTGAGAAGGTGGACAGAGTCTGGTGCTTTGTGACAGTGAACAGTGAACAGTGAGAAGGTGGACAGAGTCTGGTGCTTTGTGACAGTGAACAGTGAACAGTGAGAAGGTGGACAGAGTCTGGAGCTTTGTGACAGTGAACAGTGAACAGTGAGAAGGTGGACAGAGTCTGGAGCTTTGTGACAGTGAACAGTGAACAGTGAGAAGGTGGACAGAGTCTGGAGCTTTGTGACAGTGAACAGTGAGAAGGTGGACAGAGTCTGGAGCTTTGTGACAGTGAACAGTAAGAAGGTGGACAGAGTCTGGTGCTTTGTTACAGTGAACAGTGAGAAGGTGGCCAGAGTCTGGAGCTTTGTTACAGTGAACAGTGAGAAGGTGGCCAGAGTCTGGAGCTTTGTGACAGTGAACAGTGAGAAGGTCGACAGAGTCTGGAGCTTTGTGACAGTGAACAGTGAGAAGGTGGCCAGAGTCTGGAGCTTTGTGACAGTGAACAGTGAGAAGGTGGCCAGAGTCTGGAGCTTTGTGACAGTGAACAGTGAGAAGGTGGACAGAGTCTGGAGCTTTGTGACAGTGAACAGTGAGAAGGTGGCCAGAGTCTGGAGCTTTGTGACAGTGAACAGTGAGAAGGTGGACAGAGTCTGGAGCTTTGTTACAGTGAACAGTGAGAAGGTGGACAGAGTCTGGTGCTTTGTGACAGTGAACAGTGAGAAGGTGGACAGAGTCTGGTGCTTTGTTACAGTGAACAGTGAGAAGGTGGACAGAGTCTGGAGCTTTGTAACAGTGAACAGTGAGAAGGTGGCCAGAGTCTGGAGCTTTGTGACAGTGAACAGTGAGAAGGTGGACAGAGTCTGGTGCTTTGTAACAGTGAACAGTGAACAGTGAGAAGGTGGACAGAGTCTGGAGCTTTGTTACAGTGAACAGTGAGAAGGTGGACAGAGTCTGGAGCTTTGTGACAGTGAACAGTGAACAGTGAACAGTGAGAAGGTGGACAGAGTCTGGAGCTTTGTAACAGTGAACAGTGAACAGTGAGAAGGTGGACAGAGTCTGGAGCTTTGTGACAGTGAACAGTGAGAAGGTGGACAGAGTCTGGAGCTTTGTGACAGTGAACAGTGAGAAGGTGGCCAGAGTCTGGAGCTTTGTGACAGTGAACAGTGAGAAGGTGGACAGAGTCTGGAGCTTTGTTACAGTGAACAGTGAGAAGGTGGACAGAGTCTGGAGCTTTGTGACAGTGAACAGTGAGAAGGTGGACAGAGTCTGGTGCTTTGTTACAGTGAACAGTGAGAAGGTGGACAGAGTCTGGTGCTTTGTTACAGTGAACAGTGAACAGTGAGAAGGTGGACAGAGTCTGGAGCTTTGTGACAGTGAACAGTGAGAAGGTGGACAGAGTCTGGAGCTTTGTGACAGTGAACAGTGAGAAGGTGGACAGAGTCTGGTGCTTTGTTACAGTGAACAGTGAACAGTGAGAAGGTGGACAGAGTCTGGTGCTTTGTGACAGTGAACAGTGAACAGTGAGAAGGTGGACAGAGTCTGGTGCTTTGTGACAGTGAACAGTGAACAGTGAGAAGGTGGACAGAGTCTGGAGCTTTGTGACAGTGAACAGTGAACAGTGAGAAGGTGGACAGAGTCTGGAGCTTTGTGACAGTGAACAGTGAACAGTGAGAAGGTGGACAGAGTCTGGAGCTTTGTGACAGTGAACAGTGAGAAGGTGGACAGAGTCTGGAGCTTTGTGACAGTGAACAGTAAGAAGGTGGCCAGAGTCTGGAGCTTTGTGACAGTGAACAGTGAGAAGGTGGACAGAGTCTGGTGCTTTGTAACAGTGAACAGTGAGAAGGTGGACAGAGTCTGGAGCTTTGTAACAGTGAACAGTGAGAAGGTGGCCAGAGTCTGGAGCTTTGTGACAGTGAACAGTGAGAAGGTGGCCAGAGTCTGGAGCTTTGTGACAGTGAACAGTGAGAAGGTGGCCAGAGTCTGGAGCTTTGTGACAGTGAACAGTGAGAAGGTGGACAGAGTCTGGAGCTTTGTTACAGTGAACAGTGAGAAGGTGGACAGAGTCTGGAGCTTTGTTACAGTGAACAGTGAGAAGGTGGACAGAGTCTGGAGCTTTGTTACAGTGAACAGTGAGAAGGTGGACAGAGTCTGGTGCTTTGTGACAGTGAACAGTGAACAGTGAGAAGGTGGACAGAGTCTGGAGCTTTGTGACAGTGAACAGTGAGAAGGTGGACAGAGTCTGGAGCTTTGTGACAGTGAACAGTGAGAAGGTGGACAGAGTCTGGAGCTTTGTGACAGTGAACAGTGAGAAGGTGGACAGAGTCTGGAGCTTTGTGACAGTGAACAGTGAGAAGGTGAACAGAGTCTGGAGCTTTGTTACAGTGAACAGTGAACAGTGAGAAGGTGGACAGAGTCTGGAGCTTTGTTACAGTGAACAGTGAGAAGGTGGACAGAGTCTGGAGCTTTGTTACAGTGAACAGTGAGAAGGTGGACAGAGTCTGGTGCTTTGTAACAGTGAACAGTGAGAAGGTGGACAGAGTCTGGAGCTTTGTGACAGTGAACAGTGAGAAGGTGGACAGAGTCTGGAGCTTTGTGACAGTGAACAGTGAGAAGGTGAACAGAGTCTGGAGCTTTGTTACAGTGAACAGTGAACAGTGAGAAGGTGGACAGAGTCTGGAGCTTTTTTACAGTGAAGAGTGAGAAGGTGGACATAGTCTGGAGCTTTGTGACAGTGAACAGTGAGAAGGTGGACAGAGTCTGGAGCTTTGTTACAGTGAACAGTGAACAGTGAGAAGGAGGACAGAGTCTGGAGCTTTGTTACAGTGAACAGTGAGAAGGTGGACAGAGTCTGGAGCTTTGTAACAGTGAACAGTGAGAAGGTGGACAGAGTCTGGAGCTTTGTGACAGTGAACAGTGAACAGTGAGAAGGTGGACAGAGTCTGGAGCTTTGTGACAGTGAACAGTGAGAAGGTGGACAGAGTCTGGAGCTTTGTGACAGTGAACAGTGAGAAGGTGGACAGAGTCTGGAGCTTTGTGACAGTGAACAGTGAGAAGGTGGACAGAGTCTGGAGCTTTGTGACAGTGAACAGTGAACAGTGAGAAGGTGGACAGAGTCTGGAGCTTTGTGACAGTGAACAGTGAGAAGGTGGACAGAGTCTGGAGCTTTGTTACAGTGAACAGTGAGAAGGTGGACAGAGTCTGGAGCTTTGTGACAGTGAACAGTGAGAAGGTGGACAGAGTCTGGAGCTTTGTGACAGTGAACAGTGAGAAGGTGGACAGAGTCTGGAGCTTTGTGACAGTGAACAGTGAGAAGGTGGACAGAGTCTGGAGCTTTTTTACAGTGAAGAGTGAGAAGGTGGACAGAGTCTGGAGCTTTTTTACAGTGAACAGTGAGAAGGTGGACAGAGTCTGGAGCTTTTTTACAGTGAAGAGTGAGAAGGTGGACAGAGTCTGGAGCTTTGTGACAGTGAACAGTGAGAAGGTGGACAGAGTCTGGAGCTTTGTGACAGTGAACAGTGAGAAGGTGGACAGAGTCTGGAGCTTTGTAACAGTGAACAGTGAGAAGGCTATCATAGTCATCCTCAGATAAAACACAGAGATCCTGGTCAATATTTAATGTATTTTTCTTTCCATGATGTTGCCCTGTGTTTGAAAGGCCAGATGTTGGAGGGTTGTGTTGGATTTGCTTTTCCATCATATTTTAACAGTCAAACAATCATCCAGGATCTTTATACTTTATTTGATTTTTGTTTGGATTTCTTTGTCAAATTATTTTTTATACTTTCTCCTATGTCCCAGCATTTCGACCTGATGGTCTCCCTTACTTATTTTCCACATGGTTAATGAAGCCAGGGGTTGTTTATTGAAGATTTTTTTTTTCATAATGTTTAAATGTCATGTTTAAATAAACTTTTTTTAAATCTGCATTGACTGTCTCTGATTAACTGGAGCACTACAAAGTGTTGGTCACAGTAAAATCATTTAGCAGTTAAGTTTATAGCTCACATTTGAAAAGGCCTTGAACTGACATTAATTTCTTCTTGACCAACAACAGCTAAGACAGCAGCAAAGCTAACAGACGAGCTCAGCTTGTCACAGCCAGGCTCGTCTGAGATAAATGGCCTTCAAACTTATTTAACATTAAACATTTAAGGCCAATAAGCATAGCAAGATACACATGAGATTCCATTTCCATTTATTCAATCACAGACTTGTCAAACAGTCTGGCATGTTGTGCTGCTGTTTTCAAGAGTTAATAACTGAAGAGAAGAAATCCATGGAGAGAGGACAGGAAACACTCAGGGGACGAGTCCTCCATGTTGTCAGGTGTTGCTGATGGATCTGAATCTGAGGGCATCTTCTGTAATAAAGAAAAACAATCATGGAGTTAAATGTAAAGTATAATGAATTTTACTGTGATGTTTATGCCTCAGACCTGAAATCAGATCTGTCCTCAGGTTCTGCTAAACTTCAGGTTCTAAAGTTTGTTTTTAAGACATGATAACTATTTAAGAGGAAAAACAAAATATATCATAAGACTGGATGAATCCAATAATATGATCAGCTTTATGAATTTATGTTTTAAGACAAAAGTGTTCCTGCCACTTTCTATTGAAGATTATTTTAAACTGTCATCACATGGGCCAGCCTGATAAATTAAACTAATGTTAAATATTCTCATATAATCAGATTTGTGTGCAGAACCTCACCGGAGCTGGAATCAGAGTCTGGACTGCTGTTTCCTTTGAGCATTGATTTCCTTGAAGACAGAAAGAAGAACAATTTAAACATGAACTTCTTGCAGAACCATAGAGGCTGTTAAAATCTTCTGCTAGTCTTCCTTACATTTTAAGAAGGATTATAAATTGTTACTAAAATTACTTTGATGCTGATAGCGGTTACAATAAAACGGTCCAATCATATGAGAGACAATTTTACCTTTGAGTCCTATATGAAGGTGTTCTCTTCAGAATCAGCACTGCAAAGACAAGATGATGGCGTCCACCTTCACAACGTGTTGCTTCAGTCTGGCTGCATCATGGTCACCTACAGGAACACCACAGAAATGCAATCAAAGTACTTCACTTTATTTATCAGAGGATGTACTGTATGCAAAGTAGAATTCTTTTTTAGCTGTAATTCCTCAAAAAGATTTGAGACTGCTTTGTTATTTGAGAGCACAGATTGTTTCTTTTCCCTTCTCTCTGTTTGCCTGTACATGACCTCTTAGTGCTGTAAAAGATGCTACAGTAAATCCTGGATCAGCTGTGTGGATGGTGTGACTGTGTGGTAAAGCTTTGTTAAAGTTGTCACACACATACTCATATGCCTTTGGAGAGTAAAAGTGCAGTGTGGTGGCAAACTGCTTATAAAATATAAAATAGTATTTTATTGGTGAGGTGCCCCAATCAAAGCGTCCTACAGAGTAGGAGCAGCGGGCTGTAGAGGGAGGAGGCGAGTGCATTATGGAGAGGAGTGCACCGGAGGGGGCGAGCTGGAGGAGAGACACGCAACCTGAGGGAAATAGGAAGACATAAATGTAAATGTTGAAATTCTTTTGAATGCAGAGGCTGTGAATGTTCAGTTTTCTTTGGCTATAAAAAGGCAACAACAGCCTGTAGTTTAATCATGGTGTTTCTCTTTGTTAACGATTATTAAAGCGAAATAAAAAATAAATGCATGACATTTAAAACATATTAACATGTGTGGGGAAAAATGTGATCTTTATGTCTTCTTTTATTGTACCTATGTCTCCTCCTAACTTCAATAACAGCAGCATGTTGTGTGTAACACTGATCTCCTGTATTAACACCTTCCTTTGAAAGGTGTTAAATACAGACACAGTCACAATCACCGCAGGTTTTGTCAGGTTTTGTCAATTTTTAGTACAAATTCTCAATGAGCGTCATTAAATTTATAATTGATCAACTTGTGACTGTTGAATTAGTGTGTGGAAGACAATGCAGAATATTTATCACGTTTAAGCAGCATGATGCTCCGTTAATATTACATTACACCACCGCAGGTTGTTGATGTTTGTGTTCACGTTTCGGTTAGTCTCTTAAATCAGTAACAGTTATATTGAATCAGATCTTACCTTTAGTTTTATCTGGATCTTAAATCAGTAACAATTATATTAAATCAGATCTTACCTTTAGTTTTATCTGGATCTTAAATCAGTAACAATTATATTAAATCAGATCTTACCTTTAGTTTTATCTGGATCTTAAATCAGTAACAGTTATATTAAATCAGATCTTACCTTTAGTTTTATCTGGATCTTAAATCAGTAACAATTATATTAAATCAGATCTTACCTTTAGTTTTATCTGGATCTTAAATCAGTAACAATTATATTGAATCAGATCTTACCTTTAGTTTTATCTGGATCTTAAATCAGTAACAATTATATTAAATCAGATCTTACCTTTAGTTTTATCTGGATCTTAAATCAGTAACAATTATATTGAATCAGAGCTTACCTTTAGTTTTATCTGGATCTTAAATCAGTAACAGTTATATTAAATCAGATCTTACCTTTAGTTTTATCTGGATCTTAAATCAGTAACAGTTATATTAAATCAGATCTTACCTTTAGTTTTATCTGGATCTTAAATCATTAACAGTTATATTAAATCAGATCTTACCTTTAGTTTTATCTGGATCTTAAATCAGTAACAATTATATTGAATCAGAGCTTACCTTTAGTTTTATCTGGATCTTAAATCAGTAACAATTATATTGAATCAGAGCTTACCTTTAGTTTTATCTGGATCTTAAATCAGTAATCAATCAATCAATCAATACATTTTTATTTGTATAGCGTCAACTCATAACAAGTGTTATCTCGAGACACTTTACAAGAAGCAGGTAAAATACTTTACTCTTTGTCTGTTAACATTACAAAAGAGCAGGTAAAAAGACCTTACTCATTGTTATGTTACAAAAAGCAGGTAAAAGACCTTACTCATTGTTATGTTACAAAAAGCAGGTAAAAGACCTTACTCATTGTTATGTTACAAAAAGCAGGTAAAAGACCTTACTTATTGCTATGTTACAAAGATCCAGCCTAGGAGAGCTCAAGAGCTCCCAGGAAAGTAGGTGGTTAGTGACTGAGATTTATAGATAGATACATGCAGTAATATGATGTATTGTATATGCACAGAGAGAGAGAGAGAGAGAGAGAGAGAGAGAGAGAGAGAGAGAGAGAGAGGAGCTCAGGGTGCCAGTTCCCCCGGTAGTCTAAGCCTATAGCAACATAACTAAGAGCTGGTCTACGCCAGCACCAGCCCTAACTATAAGATTTATCAAAAAGGAAAGTTTTAAGTCTATTCTTAAAAATACAGACTGTGTCTGCCTCCCGGACCCCGGCTGGAAGGCGGTTCCAGAGGAGAGGAGCCCGATAACTGAAGGCTTTACCTCCCATAGTACACTTGGAGACTGTAGGTACCACCAGCAGGCCTGATAACTGAAGGTTTTACCTCCCATAGTACACTTGGAGACTGTAGGTACCACTAGCAGGCCTGATAACTGAAGGCTTTACCCCCCATAGTACACTTGGAGACTGTAGGTACCACCAGCAGGCCTGCACTCCGGGACCGCAACGCTCTCGAGGGACAGTACGGCACTAGTAGCTCCTTCAGGTAAGATGGTGCCTGGCCATTTAGAGCTTTGTAGGTGAGAAGAAGGATCTTGAATTCTATTCTAGACTGTATAGGGAGCCAGTGCAGAGAAGCCAGGACAGGAGTGATGTGGTCCCATTTCCTGGTTCTGGTCAGTACACGAGCTGCAGCATTCTGGACTAGTTGAAGAGTCTTTAGAGACTTACCAGAGCACCCTGACAAAAGAGAGTTACAATAATCCAATCTGGAGGTAACAAATGCATGAACTAGTTTCTCTGCATCACTTTGCGACAGAATATTCCTGATCTTGGATATATTACGAAGGTGAAAGTAGGCTGTTCTTGAAACTTGACTGATGTGAGAGCTAAAAGACATATCTTGATCAAAAAGAACTCCTAGATTCCTAACAGTGGTGCTAGATGCCAGGCTGATGTCATTAAGGACAGTCACATCACTAGAAAAAGTCTCTCTGAGGTTCTTAGGGCCTAGCACAATAACTTCAGTCTTGTCTGAGTTAAGTAGCAAAAAATGTCTGGTCATCCAGGTCCTAACGTCCTTAAGGCACGTTTCTAGCTGACATAACTGACTGGTACCATTGGGCTTCATTGATACATAAAGCTGAGTATCATCTGCATAACAATGAAACTGTATGGAGTGTTTCCTCATAATATTTCCCAGAGGAAGCATATATAATGTAAAAAGAATTGGTCCAAGCACTGAATCTTGTGGGACTCCATGGCAAACTTTAGTGTGCATAGAGGACTTATCATTAACATGTACAAACTGAGGTCGGTCTGATAAGTAGGATTCAAACCAACTTAAAGCAGTCCCTGTAATTCCAAGCAAATGCTCCAGTCTGTACAACAGGATCCGATGGTCAATGGTGTCAAAAGCAGCACTAAGATCTAACAAGACGAGCACAGAGAGAAGTCCCCTGTCTGAGGCTAGAAGTAGATCGTTTGTAACTCTAACTAGTGCAGTCTCAGTGCTATGGTGGACTCTAAAACCTGACTGGAACTCCTCAAATAAACTGTTGTCATGGAGAAAGTCACACAGCTGTTTAGCTACCACCTTCTCCAGGATCTTCGAGAAAAAAGGAAGGTTGGATATAAGCCTGTAATTAGCCAGAGTTCCTGAGTCCAGAGTAGGCTTTTTAAGTACAGGTTTGATTACCGCTACTTTAAATGCCTGTGGTACATAGCCTGCCAGTAAAGACATATTGATCATATCTAATATAGAGTTGCTAACTAAGGGAAAGACTTCCTTAAACAGCTTGGTTGGGATTCTCTCTGTCTCTCTCTCTCTATCTCTCTCTCTCTCTGTCTCTTTCTCTCTCTCTGTCTCTCTGTCTTTCTCTCTCTCTCTCTCTCTGTCTCTCTCTGTCTC
>NW_026870069.1:57500-60000 GCF_963584025.1 Labrus mixtus | reverse complement strand
TTCAACAAAATCAAAGATTTTAATCCAAACTTCTCCTGAGAGTGAAGAACTTTATAAAGTCTGAGAGGAAGAGGAGAACATTATTCTGATACTTATTTAAACTCTAAATCACGAACTTACCTGCACAGACATATCGCGTTTTTTACACCGGAAGTCAGACTGAGTGGTGTAGAGTCATTATTATTCAGTAAACTTCTAAATCTGATTCACACCTTTAACTGATCGATAATATTCAGTTTGCTCTGTCTCTGACTGAATAGATTGAACTGAATGTATCTGACATGTGACTGAACACAGAACATTTATTCTCTGCTCAGTCCAACACTTCACAATAAAAGTTTCTTCACCTTCATTCTCTCAAATGAACCTGCAGGTCATCAAACCGACTGAGAGGACAAAATGATTCTGATTATTTATACTGTAAATGATTCACAGACATTTTGTCTTTTGATTTGAATCTCTCATCAGGAGCTGCTTCATAGCTTCTTACGGTTTTTATTATTATTATTATTTTTTTTTTTTAACGTTTTTTCGTCCTTTGCTAATTATTCTGCACAGAGGTGAGGAGAGGAGGAGAGGAGAGGAGGAGAGGAGAGGAGGAAACCCGGCAGAGGTCACGATCCGGAGTCTGCAGCAACATGTTCCTTCACCTCTGAAACTTCATTTAGAAATTTACATTTTTAATTTGTCCATAAAAACTTGGTTAGAGTTTCTAAAGCGCACAGACGCATTTATTTATTTTTGTGTTGGTGAAACGATGAAACCTGCTCCAAACCTTTTTAAAAATCAGATTTAAAAAACACAAATACTCTTTAAATATCACATCAAATATTTATATTTCTGTTTTCATTTAAAAGAGGAGAAACTCAAAGTTAAAAAAAAAAAACACTTTAGAGATTTCCTTTGACTCTGCAGCACGTCTGAGAATAAATCCTCATAAAGAAATGAAGGGTTCAAATATTTCATTAAAAACGAGTTAATGTCACTTTAAATATGTGAGACTTTAATTCTTTTTCAAATGTTTTTAACTTATTCTCCCGTTAGATGAAACATTCAGTGAAAGAGATAAAGAGTGATTTCAATATTAAATACTGCAGAGGCTCTGAGAGCCGTCCCGTACCGGACTCCATCTAGACCTGCACGGGGGGTGAAGAGAGCCGTCCCGTACCGGACTCCATCTAGACCTGCACGGGGGGTGAAGAGAGCCGTCCCGTACCGGACTCCATCTAGACCTGCACGGGGGGTGAAGAGAGCCGTCCCGTACCGGACTCCATCCAGACCTGCACGGGGGGTGAAGAGAGCCGTCCCGTACCGGACTCCATCTAGACCTGCACGGGGGGTGAAGAGAGCCGTCACGTACCGGACTCCATCTAGACCTGCACGGGGGGTGAAGAGAGCCGTCCCGTACCGGACTCCATCCAGACCTGCACGGGGGGCGAAGAGAGCCGTCCCGTACCGGACTCCATCTAGACCTGCACGGGGGGCGAAGAGAGCCGTCCCGTACCGGACTCCATCTAGACCTGCACGGGGGGGTGTTGTTGATTCCTACAAATGAATTGTCCTTGTGATGCATTCAATGCGTGCAGGGAAATTGGGACATTTATTTTTTTTTAATGAAAAACTTCTTAGTGGTGTCAGACCTTTACGCACGCGCCTCCGGGACAATCCCCTCTTGATTGGTTAGAGAAAATAAAGTTTCCAAATAAAAACGCAGTGTCAGGACTCAAGACGAAGTTTGTGTTGAAATCAAGTCTCAGAGTGAAAACCTGCTCTTCACTTTTGTCTCTGTGAAAAACTTCCATCAAACTTTTCTTCAACTTTTTTCCCACCCGGGTGAAAGCAGCATGACGTCATGTACAGTGGCCAATCGGTGAACTCCTTTCCTCATGTGTGGACCAATAGGAGGCGGCGCTGAGTGGCTGTCAGTCACAGGTGAGGGTGGATGGTGAAAAGGTCCGGAGAGGGTTAGTCTTCAGTCTTTAGTCCGGAGAGGAGAGAGAGAGTGATGGCCGAGCTACGCGCGCGGAGGAGAAGCAGAAAGTTTTCTTCTCGCGCGGGGATGTGAGCCAGCACGCGACACTGGACGGATTTCCTCCTTCTTTGTTTTTTTTTAATTTTTTACTCAACTTGAAGAACCGAGTTCAAACTCGTCTCTTGTGAAAAATGGCCGTTCGTGGAAACTCTCTGATGCCGTTCTCGATTCAGTCCATCCTGAACAAGAAGGAGGACAGCAGACACCTGGCTCACCTGGACCTGTGCTGGTCTCACAGAGCCGAACCCACGGAGCACAAACACAGAGCTGAGCCCACGGAGCACAAACACTACGACTCGGACTCGGGACTGAGCACGTCGGAGAAGAACGGAGAGCGTGCGTCGGACGTGTTGGAGGAAAGTTTGCAGGAGGAGACGGACCAGGACTGTGCAGCTGCAGAGAATACAAAGAGTGACAGTGAACCCACTAACACCACGGGTCAGTACGAGAAACTCCCACGCAGCTGGG
>NW_026870069.1:50000-52500 GCF_963584025.1 Labrus mixtus | reverse complement strand
ATGAAGACCACGAGGTCATGATGAAGATCACGAGGTCATGATGAAGATCACGAGGTCATGATGAAGACCACGAGGTCATGATGAAGACCAGGAGGTCATGATGAAGGCCAGGAGGTCATGATGAAGATCACAAGGTCATGATGAAGACCAGGAGGTCATGATGAAGGCCACGAGGTCATGATGAAGACCAGGAGGTCATGATGAAGATCACGAGGTCATGATGAAGATCACGAGGTCATGATGAAGACCACGAGGTCATGATGAAGGCCAGGAGGTCATGATGAAGGCCAGGAGGTCATGATGAAGATCACAAGGTCATGATGAAGACCAGGAGGTCATGATGAAGACCAGGAGGTCATGATGAAGGCCACGAGGTCATGATGAAGACCAGGAGGTCATGATGAAGACCAGGAGGTCATGATGAAGGCCACGAGGTCATGATGAAGGCCAGGAGGTCATGATGAAGATCACAAGGTCATGATGAAGACCAGGAGGTCATGATGAAGACCAGGAGGTCATGATGAAGACCAGGAGGTCATGATGAAGATCACGAGGTCATGATGAAGATCACGAGGTCATGATGAAGACCACGAGGTCATGATGAAGACCAGGAGGTCATGATGAAGGCCAGGAGGTCATGATGAAGATCACAAGGTCATGATGAAGACCAGGAGGTCATGATGAAGACCAGGAGGTCATGATGAAGACCAGGAGGTCATTATGAAGATCACGAGGTCATGATGAAGACCAGGAAGTCATGATGAAGACCAGGAGGTCATGATGAAGATCACGAGGTCATGATGAAGACCAGGAGGTCATGATGAAGATCACAAGGTCATGATGAAGACCAGGAGGTCATGATGAAGGCCAGGAGGTCATGATGAAGACCAGGAGGTCATGATGAAGACCAGGAGGTCATGATGAAGATCACGAGGTCATGATGAAGACCAGGAGGTCATGATGAAGACCAGGAGGTCATGATGAAGACCAGGAGGTCATGATGAAGACCACGAGGTCATGATGAAGACCAGGAGGTCATGATGAAGACCAGGAGGTCATGATGAAGACCAGGAGGTCATGATGAAGACCACAAGGTCATGATGAAGACCAGGAGGTCATGATGAAGACCAGGAGGTCATGATGAAGACCAGGAGGTCATGATGAAGATCACGAGGTCATGATGAAGACCATGAGGTCATGATGAAGACCAGGAGCTGAAGCGTGCCGGTCTGATTGGTTCATAAAGTTGATCTTTAAACTAAAAGTGTTTCTAACTTCTTCACCCTTCAGACACCCGATGATGAAAAACTCACTCTCTCACACACACACACACACACACACACACACACACACACACACACACACACACACACACACACACACACACACACAGACACTCAAACTAAAAACATCTTTTGGAGTCCCCGAATGAAGAAATAATTCATATTTTTCTTTGCAGGTTTAAATCTTAAAAATAATCTTCATTTATCATGACGCGTTTATTAACCTGTGTAAAAAACAAAAAGAGAAATATTGTAAATAAACACACAGACAGAAAACATGAAAATAAAAAGATACACTGAATAATTATCTGTTCTAATGTTAGTTAATATTAACACACACACACACACACACACACACACACACACACACACACACACACACACACACACACAGAGACACACAGAGACACACACTGTGAGTGGGCTGCACACACAGAGCCCTCCTGAGCTGGTGGGGTTCTGTGTCTTGCTCAAAGGCACCCCTGCAGTCCTCAGGAAGTGAACTGGCACCTCTCCAGCTACCAGACTTAGTCTGCCCCAGTACTTGAGCCAGTGACCCTCCCGTCCCCTACAGACCTACTGCCGCCCCCATATGGGAATCTGGAGAATGCAGGAATCTGACCATTCGATACCCAGCCCAGCATGACGCCCCCGTCCCACCAGAGAGTCCTGCTGGAGACAGTAAGAGACAGAATACAGATCCTGAGGGATACGTTGGTTTAGGACTGTTTTAGTCTAAAGAGTGTGTGCAGGAGGAAACGTTTGACCTTCATGTTTCTGTGTTTCTCCTCTGAGGAGTAATATCAACAACACCTTCAGAAACCCCTCAGAGAATCATGATCTCCCTCTGTCTCCAGCTTCAGGACTCATGTGTGCATGAAGGTCTTTACTGGACGTTAACAATAGACAACAAACCTTTATGAATAGTTTGAGGACTGTCATCCAAACTGAACTGCCATCTATCTTTAATAAAAAGATTCACACACCTGTCATCAATGAAACGCCCCAGCTCTGAACACAACACAAACATATTTAAAGTTTGAAAATCAAAGTGAAAGAGCTTTATTTAAAGATGAGGTTCAGTTAGTGGAGTTGGTATATACACGTTGTACTGCTCCTTCATAATCACATGACCGACTGTGTGGAAACAAATCCAATCTTCATTCTGCAAACAGAGAACTATATGAATTATAAAACCACTTACAGAGAAACAACAC
>NW_026870069.1:30000-37500 GCF_963584025.1 Labrus mixtus | reverse complement strand
CACTGTCCTGTCTCTCCATTAAAGGCACAAAAAGCCCCAAAAAAAATCTTTCTGTGGCGTGATGTTTCTACGTCTGCTCGCCACTAAACCACGTGTTTCAGGAAGTCCCCGTCTGTTCTCTCTGTAAGGAGTTTTACTGTTTCTGTGAAAATGATTTAAAGTAAAGTTTCTCCTTCATCCTGAAACTTTGAAAACACTTACCTGTTTTAAATCTTGATCTCTGCTCTGACTCTCTCTCTGCTCCTCTCTCTCTCTTTGTGTCTCCTGCAGACGTCGCTCGCCACCCGCTTCGCTCAGGAGGCCTTCGGGAAGCAGTACAAACAAACCATCGGCCTGGATTTCTTTCTGAAGAGAATAAGTCTTCCAGGTGAGACGCCGTCACACAGCGAGCTGCAGAAACACACACAGAGAAACACACACACACACACACACACACACACACACAGATGATTCTTGTTTCTTTAATTGAACTAAGAGGCGTTTTTCTTGTTCCTCAGATTTGTGCTCGTGTTTTCTTCTTCTACTCTTTGCAGTTTGTTCTTCAGGTGAACTGGGAGTGTGAATGTGTCTTTGTGGAGCGTCTGCCTCTTCTCACTCTGATTCGCTCTGAAAGCTCTTCAGCTCACTTCTTTATTTTCTGCTCCACACGGCCAGCGGGCAGCGTGCGTCTAAACGTGGCGGCGAGCCTTTGCTCATAATTCAGAGGGCAGAGCAGCGAGTAAAAACATTTTATATCACTGCTGATCTTTGTCCTGCACCACATAAAACATTCATGCTTTTATTTGTTTACGTTGAAGCGGCTGAAATGAAGCCGCGCTCTGTCCCCTTCACGTCTCTACAATCTGTTTATTGACTAACGCTATTTTTAGAAGAACGCCGTCCTGTCCTTTAAAGTACCGTGTGAAACGGAGGATTTTTCAGCATTTTCAAATTGCATTTTCTAAAACTCAGCCAAGGCCTAAGCTCCAGAAATGTGCAAAGTGCTTCCATTCTTTCATTACTAATAAAACAACATTAAGGGCAAAGGCAGTGCTACAAGTCAAAGTTCTGCCCGTTTGTTCGTCAGTTTCAGATTATGAGACTTAGGAGAACTAAACCCCCAAAAATGTTGTGGTGGAGTCGGGATGAAAAGAGCCAACCATAAGCACAGGCTGCTTAATGTGAACTCCAACAGACGCTGCTAATGGTCTGACCTCCTCTTCCAGTAAGTCTCTGCCCTGAGAGCGTCCCCGATGTCTTCAGAGGAACGCTCTGGATCACAGCGACGACACGGGCTCAGAACCGAGCTGTTAAAGGGTCTGCTATCGGGGGGAGTGGGTGTTGATGAGCTGATGAGGAGGAAGGTGGGTGGTCCTCAGCCAGGACCCCCACCCTGTACTGGAGAGGTTGAGACTCTATGGGTCTCACTGGGGCTGTTTGGGTCTTTGACAGCGGGGGGGGGGGGGGGGGGGTACATTAACTTTGCCCAGCTTGTCAAACTTAATGTACATTTTCCATTGCAGAGCGAGGCGAGGCCGACAGCAGCCTCCTCTGTGAGCTTTATAACAATACCTCCTCCACATGTCTCAACGGGGCGCTCAGCGGGGCGCTCAGCGGGCCTGAAGACGTTCTCCTGATGAGTCAGATTCTACATTTAAGTGTAGTCTGCTCAGACAGCACATTAAAAACACTTCACTGTATCTATGTGACCTCGGTATCGTCCATAAGACGCTCTGTTGTCTCAGCGTGAATCTCTGAAACATAAATAAAGACGTGCTGGACGGGGGGGGCAGGCGCTCCTTTACATCCACTCTGTATAGTCTAGATGTAGTGAGTGTGAACCTCAGCGTTTCCTTCCTTTAAAAAGAGGACTCATGAAGGGGTTGAGTGGTCGAGCTGTATCCACAGCGTGCGCTCTGCTCGCCGCCCTCGTCGCTGTCTGCTCCGCCCTCCTCCTCCTCTTTCATTTTCCAGAGGAAGAAAATATGTGTTTGGATTTTTGTTTTTGTGCCCTTCTTCCTCCTCGCTAAACCTCAAGACAGGAGTCTCCTTCCTCTTATTTTCTGTTTCATTTGTATTTTCCTGAACGCCACGTGTTTCTCCTCGCTCCCTCTGCCTGACAGGATATGACATCATGAAGGTCATTTTTTATACTGCCAGGGAATACTAGAATGTTTCAATGAGAGGGTCCTCCTCCATGTCTGGATATGTTGGAGGGTGAGGTGTGGGTGACCTGCATGAAAGATTAATCTCTTATTTATGGTTTCCATGACGATCAACAACAACGCTGATTTTTATTATAGAAATCACTTACCAACAGAACAGGCTCTGTTACAGCGGGCTCCTTATGTCTGTGTGATTATTATCATTCTTCAAACAATGGAAACAGATATCCGTCCTCTCTGAGAGAGAGAAGAAGAAGCTCTGCACACTTTCTGAATGTCACTCTCTCTCTTTTCTCGCCCCGCAGGAAATATGAACGTCACCCTGCAGGTGTGGGACATCGGAGGACAAACATTAGGAGGGAAAATGCTGGATAAATATGTGTATGGAGCTCATGTAAGATCACACACACACACACACACACACACACACACACTGTAGGATTCAAGATAAACTAAAAATGGGTTTTTATTTAAAAGGCAACATGAAGTTTTATCCGGTTGTTAACTTATCGAGATGACAAAAGCACGGCACACTGAAAGTATCTGTGTGTGATGAAGATTACAACGAGCTGTGGATTCTCTCTGCAGGCTGTTGATGTGTGTGTGGAAGTATCACAGGCACTAAAGCAAAGTGTGTCCTGGTTTATTATTACAGCCTTTAAAGCTGAATCATAACTAAACTCTTTAAAAACCCTCCTGACAGCTCTCATGACTCAATCAATGCTGATTATTTGACCTTTTGTACACTGCACGTCCAAACTCGGAGCATTTCAATATAACACTACATCTCATCAAAGTAATGGTTCCTAATAATATAAGAATATAAGAGAACAGAAGCTGTTCATTCAGTGTGACTGTGGATCAGTTTGTCTGTTTGTGTCTGCAGCTTCACAGCTAGCGTGTTGTATTCAGACGGCTGCTACCTGGAGAGTCTGAGGCCGCAGATGAAACTACATATTCTCTTTTCTCTTCTTGTTTACAGAAGCTTTATGAACATGTAGTTTCCACTCTCTGAATCCAGCAGAGGGTTAGGGTAAGGGGTAAGGGTCCACCTTTAGAAACAGGAAGTTAGTTTCTGTGTACTGTATCCTCGTCTCACTGCCACATCACCACACCGCGCTCAGGGAGTTTCTCCTCAGCGCTTCATGGAACTTTCACACCTATTGTTCAGCGCTGTGCGTCCTGTAATCAATCATGGCTGCTGGGAGAGACTCGCCGTAACTGTCAGCGGGCCAAGCTGTCATCACCGACGTGGCGTGTTGTGACACCGCGTGTCTGCAGAACAAAAAGCCCGTTAGTCGTGTTGCATCATGCAGGAAAAGTGGAGACATTTACCCAGCGTTCATTTCCAGATACAGACGAGACTTATTTATCTTCTGTCTTTACCTGCTGATTAATTCATGTGTCCCTCCTGTTAGCTCAGACAGAAAGAGCACGCAGTGAGGACGAGATCAGAACCAAACCTGGACTACATACAAACTGTGATATAATAATAATAAGAAGTAGATCAGAACCAAACCTGGACTACATACAAACTGTGATATAACAATAATAAGAAGCAGATCAGAACCAAACCTGGACTACATACAAACTGTGATATAATAATAATAAGAAGAAGTAGATCAGAACCAAACCTGGACTACATACAAACTGTGATATAATAATAATAAGAAGTAGATCAGAACCAAACCTGGACTACATACAAACTGTGATATAATAATAATAAGAAGAAGTAGATCAGAACCAAACCTGGACTACATACAAACTGTGATATAATAATAATAAGAAGAAGTAGATCAGAACCAAACCTGGACTACATACAAACTGTGATATAACAATAATAAGAAGCAGATCAGAACCAAACCTGGACTACATACAAACTGTGATATAATAATAATAAGAAGAAGTAGATCAGAACCAAACCTGGACTACATACAAACTGTGATATAATAATAATAAGAAGCAGATCAGAACCAAACCTGGACTACATACAAACTGTGATATAATAATAATAATAAGAAGTAGATCAGAACCAAACCTGGACTACATACAAACTGTGATATAATAATAATAAGAAGCAGATCAGAACCAAACCTGGACTACATACAAACTGTGATATTATAATAATAATAAGAAGTAGATCAGAACCAAACCTGGACTACATACAAACTGTGATATAATAATAATAATAAGTAGATCAGAACCAAACCTGGACTACATACAAACTGTGATATAATAATAATAATAAGTAGATCAGAACCAAACCTGGACTACATACAAACTGTGATATAACAATAATAAGAAGCAGATCAGAACCAAACCTGGACTACATACAAACTGTGATATAACAATAATAAGAAGCAGATCAGAACCAAACCTGGACTACATACAAACTGTGATATAATAATAATAATAATAAGTAGATCAGAACCAAACCTGGACTACATACAAACTGTGATATAATAATAATAATAATAAGTAGATCAGAACCAAACCTGGACGACATACAAACTGTGATATAATAATAATAAGAAGTAGATCAGAACCAAACCTGGACTACATACAAACTGTGATATAATAATAATAATAAGTAGATCAGAACCAAACCTGGACTACATACAAACTGTGATATAATAATAATAAGAAGTAGATCAGAACCAAACCTGGACTACATACAAACTGTGATATAATAATAATAAGAAGTAGATCAGAACCAAACCTGGACTACATACAAACTGTGATATAATAATAATAAGAAGAAGTAGATCAGAACCAAACCTGGACTACATACAAACTGTGATATAATAATAATAAGAAGAAGTAGATCAGAACCAAACCTGGACTACATACAAACTGTGATATAATAATAAGAAGAAGTAGATCAGAACCAAACCTGGACTACATACAAACTGTGATATAATAATAATAATAAGAAGTAGATCAGAACCAAACCTGGACTACATACAAACTGTGATATAATAATAATAAGAAGTAGATCAGAACCAAACCTGGACTACATACAAACTGTGATATAATAATAATGAGAAGTAGATCAGAACCAAACCTGGACTACATACAAACTGTGATATAATAATAATAATAAGAAGTAGATCAGAACCAAACCTGGACTACATACAAACTGTGATATAATAATAATAAGAAGAAGTAGATCAGAACCAAACCTGGACTACATACAAACTGTGATATAATAATAATAATAAGTAGATCAGAACCAAACCTGGACTACATACAAACTGTGATATAATAATAATAATAAGAAGTAGATCAGAACCAAACCTGGACTACATACAAACTGTGATATAATAATAAGAAGAAGTAGATCAGAACCAAACCTGGACTACATACAAACTGTGATATAATAATAATAAGAAGAAGTAGATCAGAACCAAACCTGGACTACATACAAACTGTGATATAATAATAATAATAAGAAGTAGATCAGAACCAAACCTGGACTACATACAAACTGTGATATAATAATAATAAGAAGAAGTAGATCAGAACCAAACCTGGACTACATACAAACTGTGATATAATAATAATAATAAGAAGTAGATCAGAACCAAACCTGGACGACATACAAACTGTGATATAATAATAATAATAAGTAGATCAGAACCAAACCTGGACTACATACAAACTGTGATATAATAATAATAATAATAAGTAGATCAGAACCAAACCTGGACTACATACAAACTGTGATATAATAATAATAATAATAAGTAGATCAGAACCAAACCTGGACGACATACAAACTGTGATATAATAATAATAAGAAGTAGATCAGAACCAAACCTGGACTACATACAAACTGTGATATAATAATAATAAGAAGTAGATCAGAACCAAACCTGGACTACATACAAACTGTGATATAATAATAATAAGAAGTAGATCAGAACCAAACCTGGACTACATACAAACTGTGATATAATAATAATAAGAAGAAGTAGATCAGAACCAAACCTGGACTACATACAAACTGTGATATAATAATAATAAGAAGAAGTAGATCAGAACCAAACCTGGACTACATACAAACTGTGATATAATAATAAGAAGAAGTAGATCAGAACCAAACCTGGACTACATACAAACTGTGATATAATAATAATAATAAGAAGTAGATCAGAACCAAACCTGGACTACATACAAACTGTGATATAATAATAATAATAAGAAGTAGATCAGAACCAAACCTGGACTACATACAAACTGTGATATAATAATAATAAGAAGTAGATCAGAACCAAACCTGGACTACATACAAACTGTGATATAATAATAATAAGAAGAAGTAGATCAGAACCAAACCTGGACTACATACAAACTGTGATATAATAATAATAATAAGAAGTAGATCAGAACCAAACCTGGACTACATACAAACTGTGATATAATAATAATAAGAAGAAGTAGATCAGAACCAAACCTGGACTACATACAAACTGTGATATAATAATAATAATAAGAAGTAGATCAGAACCAAACCTGGACGACATACAAACTGTGATATAATAATAATAAGAAGTAGATCAGAACCAAACCTGGACTACATACAAACTGTGATATAATAATAATAAGAAGTAGATCAGAACCAAACCTGGACTACATACAAACTGTGATATAACAATAATAATAAGTAGATCAGAACCAAACCTGGACTACATACAAACTGTGATATAATAATAATGAGAAGTAGATCAGAACCAAACCTGGACTACATACAAACTGTGATATAATAATAATGAGAAGTAGATCAGAACCAAACCTGGACTACATACAAACTGTGATATAATAATAATAAGAAGTAGATCAGAACCAAACCTGGACTACATACAAACTGTGATATAATAATAATAAGAAGTAGATCAGAACCAAACCTGGACTACATACAAACTGTGATATAATAATACTAATAATAAGAAGTAGATCAGAACCAAACCTGGACTACATACAAACTGTGATATTATAATAATAATAAGAAGTAGATCAGAACCAAACCTGGACTACATACAAACTGTGATATAATAATAATAATAAGTAGATCAGAACCAAACCTGGACTACATACAAACTGTGATATAATAATAATAATAAGAAGTAGATCAGAACCAAACCTGGACTACATACAAACTGTGATATAATAATAATAATAAGTAGATCAGAACCAAACCTGGACTACATACAAACTGTGATATAATAATAATAATAAGAAGTAGATCAGAACCAAACCTGGACTACATACAAACTGTGATATAATAATAATAATAAGAAGTAGATCAGAACCAAACCTGGACTACATACAAACTGTGATATAATAATAATAATAA
>NW_026870069.1:2500-20000 GCF_963584025.1 Labrus mixtus | reverse complement strand
ATGGTTCAGTTCACAGAAACATCACAGACATCGCTCTGGGATTAAAATATTAAATGTTTTTAGTCTAGTCAGCTTTCAATCTGCACACTACTTTATTTGATTCTTCTCCACTTGTGAACAAAAAGCTGTCCACTATGAGCATACAGGACTCTTCAGGGAGGGGTTTTTATGATTCATGATTTCTTCTTAATGGTTCCCATGATGTCCGACTCACTGAGACAACATGTTTGTGACAACCGAAATAGAAGTGGAGGAATAACAAGGAGCTAAAGAAAACAGAGCAGATTTATGTCTCTGTGAGGACCCAGCTTCAGGGAGAGGTTTTTCACTGAAGTGTTTCTACTTCAGAGTAAGTTCAGGTGAACACTAACATGGAGCTCACTGATGAACACTGACTTTGTTCCAGCTGAAACTTTATTCTGTTCCAGAATGATAAAATCCTACATGTTGTTTTTACATAGACCAACATGGAGGCCTCTGTTTGTTAACATGACTGAAGCTGCAGAGAACATTAAGCTTATACTTCCTGCTTTCATTTGTACAGTAGTTGAGCGTATGGAGCAGAGGGGTTCATTAGTGATGCTGACCCCCCCCCCACCCTGACTGCCCTCCTACACCGTGTCAGGAACAGCCTCTCCTTTCTTCAGCTTAGCATGGCCGGCCGGGGTTAAGTGTGCCCTCTGCACGCTGCCCAGCGCCTTGTTTGAAATAATGGCTCCACTTGTAACAATTAAGAGAGCCAGTGAAATGTTTAATGAGGACACACACTTTTATTTGTGCACACGCACACACTCCCAGGCTGTAGGTGAAGCGACACACTTGTGGACTTTGTGGCAACACGCGGGTAATGGAAGAATGCTAAGCTCTTGGTCTGTCTAAACATACTCTAACTGTTTATTAGAGCTCAGGCCAGTGTTACAGCGTCCCCCCCCCTCCCCCCCCTCCCCCCACCACTCAAGTGTTTCATTTTTAGTCGACTAATAAGTGCTGGATGTTTTGATTGGGCTTCAGATGATGAATTCAGGCGCTCTCTGCCTAATGAATGTTTCACAAATGTTTTCCTTGTAGGACTGAGAAGTCACTAACATGAAGAATACAGCCGACTCTTCTGACTGTTACTTTGTGTTATCCTTTCTCTCTTTGCCCTTCTAAACACTAAAAAACTATTTCCTTTTGGACATTAAGCCCGTGTCGTTTATCAAACCAAATTGTTTTCATGAAGTGGGGATCACAGGACCCCTGCTCCATCCCCACCCATCACTAATGCTCTCTCCCTCAGGACCTCCAGAGCATCCATCACGGCCTCCTACAGCCCTTATTTGGGTGACTTAAATGGGTTCAGTTCTCTTAACCCCTCCTCATCACTCATGGCTTTCTGCTCCACTCAGGCTGCCATGGGAAACGTTCTCCTCTTAGGGGAGATAAGGTCCCCGCATGAAGACGTTCTCCTCTTCGGGGAGATAAGGTCCCCGCATGAAGACGTTCTCCTCTGAGGGGAGATAAGGTCCCCGCATGAAGACGTTCTCCTCTTAGGGGAGATAAGGTCCCCGGATGAAGACGTTCTCCTCTTCATGGAGATAAGGTCCCCGCATGAAGACGTTCTCCTCTTCATGGAGATAAGGTCCCCGCATGAAGACGTTCTCCTCTTAGGGGAGATAAGGTCCCCGCATGAAGACGTTCTCCTCTTCGGGGAGATAAGGTCCCCGCATGAAGACGTTCTCCTCTGAGGGGAGATAAGGTCCCCGCATGAAGACGTTCTCCTCTTAGGGGAGATAAGGTCCCCGCATGAAGACGTTCTCCTCTGAGGGGAGATAAGGTCCCCGCATGAAGACGTTCTCCTCTTCATGGAGATAAGGTCCCCGCATGAAGACGTTCTCCTCTTAGGGGAGATAAGGTCCCCGCATGAAGACGTTCTCCTCTTCGGGGAGATAAGGTCCCCGGATGAAGACGTTCTCCTCTTCGGGGAGATAAGGTCTCCGCATGAAGACGTTCTCCTCTTAGGGGAGATAAGGTCCCCTCATGAAGACGTTCTCCTCTTGGGGAGATAAGGTCCCCTCATGAAGACGTTCTCCTCTTGGGGAGATAAGGTCCCCTCATGAAGACGTTCTCCTCTTAGGGGAGATAAGGTCCCCGCATGAAGACGTTCTCCTCTTCATGGAGATAAGGTCCCCGCATGAAGACGTTCTCCTCTTCATGGAGATAAGGTCCCCGCATGAAGACGTTCTCCTCTTAGGGGAGATAAGGTCCCCGCATGAAGACGTTCTCCTCTTCGGGGAGATAAGGTCCCCTCATGAAGACGTTCTCCTCTTAGGGGAGATAAGTTCCCCGCATGGAGAAGTTCTCCTCTTCATGGAGATAAGGTCCCCTCATGAAGACGTTCTCCTCTTCATGGAGATAAGGTCCCCTCATGAAGACGTTCTCCTCTTAGGGGAGATAAGGTCCCCGCATGAAGACGTTCTCCTCTTAGGGGAGATAAGGTCCCCGCATGAAGACGTTCTCCTCTTCATGGAGATAAGGTCCCCGCATGAAGACGTTCTCCTCTTCATGGAGATAAGGTCCCCGCATGAAGACGTTCTCCTCTTAGCGGAGATAAGGTCCCCTCATGAAGACGTTCTCCTCTTGGGGTTGATAAGGTCCCCGCATGAAGACGTTCTCCTCTTGGGGAGATAAGGTCCCCACATGAAGACGTTCTCCTCTTCATGGAGATAAGGTCCCCGCATGAAGACGTTCTCCTCTTGGGGAGATAAGGTCCCCGCATGAAGACGTTCTCCTCTTCATGGAGATAAGGTCCCCTCATGAAGACGTTCTCCTCTTCATGGAGATAAGGTCCCCGCATGAAGACGTTCTCCTCTTAGGGGAGATAAGTTCCCCGCATGGAGAAGTTCTCCTCTTCATGGAGATAAGGTCCCCTCATGAAGACGTTCTCCTCTTAGCGGAGATAAGGTCCCCGCATGAAGACGTTCTCCTCTTCATGGAGATAAGGTCCCCGCATGAAGACGTTCTCCTCTTCATGGAGATAAGGTCCCCTCATGAAGACGTTCTCCTCTTGGGGAGATAAGGTCCCCTCATGAAGATGTTTTCCTCTTAGGGGAGATAAGGTCCCCTCATGAAGACGTTCTCCTCTTCATGGAGATAAGGTCCCCACATGAAGACGTTCTCCTCTTCATGGAGATAAGGTCCCCTCATGAAGACGTTCTCCTCTTGGGGTTGATAAGGTCCCCTCATGAAGACGTTCTCCTCTTCATGGAGATAAGGTCCCCGCATGAAGACGTTCTCCTCTTGGGGTTGATAAGGTCCCCGCATGAAGACGTTCTCCTCTTGGGGAGATAAGGTCCCCGCATGAAGACGTTCTCCTCTTCATGGAGATAAGGTCCCCTCATGGAGACGTTCTCCTCTTCATGGAGATAAGGTCCCTGCATGGAGACGTTCTCCTCTTAGGGGAGATAAGGTCCCCGCATGAAGACGTTCTCCTCTTCATGGAGATAAGGTCCCCGCATGAAGACGTTCTCCTCTTCATGGAGATAAGGTCCCCTCATGAAGACGTTCTCCTCTTGGGGAGATAAGGTCCCCTCATGAAGATGTTTTCCTCTTAGGGGAGATAAGGTCCCCTCATGAAGACGTTCTCCTCTTCATGGAGATAAGGTCCCCTCATGAAGACGTTCTCCTCTTGGGGAGATAAGGTCCCCGCATGAAGACGTTCTCCTCTTGGGGTTGATAAGGTCCCCTCATGAAGACATTCTCCTCTGAGGGGAGATAAGGTCCCCGCATGAAGACGTTCTCCTCTTAGGGGAGATAAGGTCCCCGCATGAAGACGTTCTCCTCTTCATGGAGATAAGGTCCCCTCATGGAGACGTTCTCCTCTTCATGGAGATAAGGTCCCTGCATGGAGACGTTCTCCTCTTAGGGGAGATAAGGTCCTCTCATGGAGACGTTCTCCTCTTAGGGGAGATAAGGTCCCCTCATGAAGACGTTCTCCTCTTCATGGAGATAAGGTCCCTGCATGAAGACGTTCTCCTCTTTATGGAGATAAGGTCCCCGCATGAAGACGTTCTCCTCTTAGGGGAGATAAGGTCCCCGCATGAAGACGTTCTCCTCTTAGGGGAGATAAGGTCCCCGCATGAAGACGTTCTCCTCTTTATGGAGATAAGGTCCCCTCATGAAGACGTTCTCCTCTTAGGGGAGATAAGGTCCCCACATGAAGACGTTCTCCTCTTCATGGAGATAAGGTCCCCTCATGAAGATGTTCTCCTCTTCATGGAGATAAGGTCCCTGCATGAAGACGTTCTCCTCTTAGGGGAGATAAGGTCCCCTCATGAAGACGTTCTCCTCTTAGGGGAGATAAGGTCCCCTCATGAAGACGTTCTCCTCTTCATGGAGATAAGGTCCCTGCATGAAGACGTTCTCCTCTTCATGGAGATAAGGTCCCCGCATGAAGACGTTCTCCTCTTCATGGAGATAAGGTCCCTGCATGAAGACGTTCTCCTCTTCATGGAGATAAGGTCCCCGCATGAAGACGTTCTCCTCTTGGGGAGATAAGGTCCCCACATGAAGACGTTCTCCTCTTCATGGAGATAAGGTCCCCTCATGAAGGAGATAAGGTCCCCACATGAAGACGTTCTCCTCTTGGGGAGATAAGGTCCCCACATGAAGACGTTCTCCTCTTCATGGAGATAAGGTCCCCTCATGAAGGAGATAAGGTCCCCGCATGAAGACGTTCTCCTCTTAGGGGAGATAAGGTCCCCACATGAAGACGTTCTCCTCTTCATGGAGATAAGGTCCCCTCATGAAGGAGATAAGGTCCCCTCATGAAGACGTTCTCCTCTTCATGGAGACACTTTGTACTCTCTCTGTTTCTTTATGTTGCTCCATCTCTCAAACACGTTTCTCTTAATGCAGATCTCTGTCTCACTCCTGCTTTAACTTACAGTCGTGTCTTTTCATTGGCTCTGTGTCTCTGTTGTGTGAAACAACATGCGTGTGTTTGCTTTCTGCACGTTACGGCAGATCTCGCTGCATACCGTTACTCACCGCACTTCTCTCTCCACAGTTTTCCATCTCGCCGTGTGAAGCGGAACATGGATCGCCCCTAACTCTCCATTCTCATCAAGCATGTCCTTACCACCAACATTGTTGGTCTTGAGTTGTTTGGCCTCTTTAGCCCCCCCTCACCTCCCCCCCACCCTCCTGTAAAGCTGCCACAGGTCCTGTCTGTTCAGCAGGCCTGCTCTCATTTCTTCACTGAGATGCTCTGAAGGAGTGCAGAGGAGCTCAATGAGCTTCTGTTTTGGTTTAGCTCAGAAATGTTTTTCCTGGCTCAACCCACTCGTACTTAGGTCCTCTTACAACAAACTAAAAGCTCCTAATTGCCCCCAAGGGAAAGGTTAGCCACAATAGACATGTGGTGGGACAAAAGCCCAGTGCTCCTACCCGGTACGCTCCCCCCCCCCCCCCCAGATAGAGGGGATGAACACGTCAGCAGGTTGGACACTGTAAAACATTCTACAGAATATAGACGCAGTGAGGCGGGGTGTACGCTCGGGTACACACCTGGAATGTTTACAGTTTACAACAAACCCAGTGTTTCCTCAGTGACCACGCTGACTGCTGTCTTTCTTTAAGTCTGGAAAGACTCAGGTTTCAACAAGAGTTCAGCGGGATGATACGCTGCGGCTGATAAGTCGGTGTAAAATCACAGATGAGGGATGTGTGTCCTGCAGAGATCTAGAAGGAGGTTTGTTTGAGCGTACTCGGGTTGCTAAAAGGTTTTTCCTACTCAGCAGTGAGTTCAACAACAAGCACAACATCGACCCCGCTCTCTTCTCCTCGCTCGTCTCTCTCCACTCTCATGCCTGTCCACTCATGGAAAGTCCTCATCCATTGGAGCCATCCATAAAGCAAATATTGTTGCACATGCAGAAGATGATCAGTCTTCACATAGCTTCTTGTGTGGTATGTCACGGGCCATTTGAGTCGCACAGCAAAGCTTAGCCACCTGAGCTGAGCGCAGCCTGGAGACTTTATTCCTCTGCTGCTCCACAACATTGATGTGGAGGAATTCCTGGACGCGGTCTTGCTGACACAGCGCTGGGTAAATAACGGGCATACATTTCAAGTTTTTATTCTTTTGAATGATAAGATTTCAGGGCTGTCTTTGCGTTGGGGTTCAGCAGTGTTACGGCCTCCTCAGGACAGACTTTATCATTCTGAATGGACTTGTATGTGAAGTGTACAGTCACTGAGGCTCCCCTGTGCTTTGTTTCATTCTTACAGCTCAGAGTTAGACTGCCGGCTCACAGAGGCACGTATTACCTCTCATAAAAGAGCACTTAGTTTAGAGAGCTGGGAGGACATGGCCAGTGAAACCCGGGCAGCGTCTTGTGAGGTCGGCTCAGAACTGGGCCTTTTGTTCACTTTTCACGAGTCCTGGGAGCCCGTTAACCCGGCCTGCGAGGCCCTTTGGCCCCGTGTTTTACTGTAGCAGTGACAGCCTGGCTCTCCAGCTCGCTTGCTGCCTGCACAGCTACCGCTGGACGCTCGCTCTCTGAGCGGGGAGGAACACCGTTTTGTTTTACTGGAGACTCTCATTAGGTTTGAAAGTGTGAAAGTGTGTGTGTGTGTATGTGTGTGTGTGTGTGTGTGTGTGTGTGTGTGTGTGTGTGTGTGTGTGTGTGTGTGTGTTTCACTAAGAACGATCAAATGACAAGATGAGCTGTGATCAATGAGCTGTCGACAGAACACTTCTGACCTAGTGGAAAGCGAGTCCCCTGACGGTCCCGGCCCGCTTCAGGCCACCGGGGCAGGGGGCGCCGCAGCACAAAGAGCGCTCTGTCTCTGTCAGGATCCCCCCCCCCCCCCCCGCACGGGCCCCGCTCACCTACACAACACCAGGCCCACTAACAGCACTTCATCTGTCTGTACTCACTCAGGATCATTAACTTCCAGCTTTAATGTTCGGATCATTTCTGAATTTTTCCACAACAAGTTTCAATCTCAGGAAATCAAAATAAGTGGAAGTCGTAGTGACTGTGAAGCGTTTTTCTTTACGTTTCATTTAGACTTCAGGTGCTCCTACATTACACTGAGATGTTCATAATCCCTCCACTGTTGGAGGCTAATAAAATGACTTGTGAATGACTGAATACAGCCGTAAAGAAAACACCACTTCTTCTACCTCACGTGTGTGTGATCGTGTATCTGAGCGGAGAGTCAAACTGGGAATCAGCCGCTCACTTTAACTGGAGAAGAAGTCAAACTGGGAATCAGCCGCTCACTTTAACTGGAGAAGAAGTCAAACTGGGAATCAGCCGCTCACTTTAACTGGAGAAGAAGTCAAACTGGGAATCAGCCGCTCACTTTAACTGGAGAAGAAGTCAAACTGGGAATCAGCCGCTCACTTTAACTGGAGAAGAAGTCAAACTGGGAATCAGCCGCTCACTTTAACTGGAGAAGAAGTCAAACTGGGAATCAGCCGCTCACTTTAACTGGAGAAGAAGTCTCGTTATGTACGGTAGTCCATATTTGAATACAGGCAGGAGAGATGTCATATTTAAAAACGTCTTTACGAGCGTGTTCTCAGTCGTGTAAACCTGCAGGGCCTGATCATTTAAACGCTGCACATAAGTCCCTCCAGTCATTTACTTTTATTGGGCACTTCTCAAAGTTAAATCAACGTCTAATTCAATCACACGTCACGCCGACTGATTCATTCTAACTTTTACCGAGCTCGTAAAGGTTTCCCTCTGTGTGTCCTACCTGAACATTTCACACACACACACATAAAGAAAACGTCTCTCCATATTCATTTCAGACTTTGAGGGAAAGTTATCCGGCTTCTTTCCACCTGCGGGTGTATAATTAACGATTAATGTGTTCAGTCAAAGCACATAAACAAACCATTTCAAAGATTTATTACTCTGTCTGACGACTCACTCACTGACCAAACTAAGAAATCATCCAGAAGACCGCGTTTAACACCGAGGCCTAGCAGCACACGAGCGTTAGATATCACATCATCATGCATGATCGTACGCTCACCATCCACACTGCATCTCTTAAATATTTCATGTTCTGCTCTGAAGATTTTCAGTTTCCATGTAAACATTTTAACATCATGTGGTGCTTTTATTTTGATGGCAAACAAACTGAAGTGTGGTGCTTTTATTTTGAAGGTGGACAGATTGAAGCACTGAAGTGTAGTGCTTTTATTTTGAAGGTGAACAAACTGAAGTGTAGTGCTTTTATTTTGATGGTGGACAAACTGAAGTGTAGTGCTTTTATTTTGAAGGTGGACAGATTGAAGCACTGAACTGTAGTGCTTTTACTTTGAAGGTGAACAAACTGAAGTGTAGTGCTTTTATTTTGATGGTGGACAAACTGAAGTGTAGTGCTTTTATTTTGAAGGTGGAGAAACTGAAGTGTAGTGCTTTTATTTTGAAGGTGGACAAACTGAAGTGTAGTGCTTTTATTTTGAAGGTGGAGAAACTGAAGTGTGGTGTTTTGTTTTGACGAGTTGTTGATCGCACAGTCGTCAAACGGCTCGCGGTGAGAAGAATAAAGTTTTTATTTTTGAACAGGTCAAAGGTCAACATTTGAATCATGGATGTGGACATTATTAATGCACCACTATCTCCACTATCCACATACCTCTGTTATTGTACGGACGGTGAGGGACGAGCCTCTCTTCTTCTAGCATTTTATTTCTAAGGTCAAAGGTCAGCAGCAGAAAATCACTCAATGGATGTTGGAGGTTCATAAAAAGTCTGTGATGCTTTTTAAACTTGGTGTAGCATGTAGTGAAGTAGTGAATTTTCCCAGACAGTTGTAAGTCATTTCATTAGGAGCTGGACGCCGTTTGATACTTCTCTCGCTCCGTTATAGTCTGATGCTGGTCGTGGTCGTCATCGAGGGAAACTGAGGCTAACCCTCTTAACGGGCTCTTAAAGGCGCAGTGTGAGGTAATGTTGGACGTGATAGGTTCTCCCCTGGGGTTGATTAGGCTCAACCCTGTAACGTTCACTTAATGTGATATGACCCCTCAGAGGAGTCACACACGCACACACACACACACACACACACACACACACACACACACACACACACACACACACACACACACACACACACACACACTCCCCACTGCACCAAACTGCTGTTTAGTTTAAAACCAGGCTGCCTGCTATTAACTGTGTTATGTCAAGTTATTCTGTGGCTGTTACTCGCTGGGTAAACTGTTCTGATTGGTCCCTGGCAGCCGGCTCAGCAGAGCAGTAAGTAGGTGTCTCTGTTATCACAGCACGGTTTTTACAGGCCCACTGAGGATCACGCCGTGCGGTGTAGGGTTTCAGGTTGGTGAGCCCGTGTAGAGCGGTTTGCTTACTGTTTTGCCTCGGCTCCATGTGAGGGTGAACTCTTACAGAAGAATCCATCTTTGAATGCTCACGTTGTCCTCATTAGGCCTGTTGCCATGACAACGAGAGAAACAATAGAACAAGGCTTGTTTGCTAATTAGTCACTCTTTTTATGTTTCCTGTTTTTCTAAATCTTGAGGAGGAAGTCATGACATGCAGACTTGTGATCATCTAGGGAACAGTAACTTAAAGTAGATCTGTTCTCCTCACTGTCACCATTAATGATGTCAGTCTGGGACGCCGAGTAGCGTTACGAGATGTGTAGCTCACAAACCTTATTTATCTGGAAATGCTGTCTCAGTCTAACTTTCAGTCAACCTAACGACAGGCTGAGAGCTGGAGCTGAGGCGGGTTTTAAACCTCCTGACAAACCGTTACACCGCGCCCACCTGTCAATCAGGTCAGCTACACGCCTTATTGTGAATAACTCTTATCCTTCATCAAATCAAAACTGATGAGTCATCAAAACATTCACCCCCGTACAGTGTGTGTCCATCGAGACATGAGCTAATCACACCTATTTGTTTTTTTGAACCAGGCTGTAAACATGTTAATCTCTGCTGTAAAAACAGGCTTTTTAGAATGGGTGTGTATGTGACTTCCTGTGCTTCTGCAGCCAGCCTCTAGTGGACACTCCAGGAACTGCAGGATTTTTGCTTAATTTCTAACACTGGAGGTTGCGCCTTGTAATTATCAGATAAATTGATGGCAATTCAGTGGTTAAAATGCTTTTGGGCTTCAGCAGGGTCAAGATGCAAACACAAATGTTGTGTAAAACTTAAATCATGGTAAGATGTTAAACTGAAATATCTAAAAAACCTGATGGAACACACCTTTGGTTTCACTTTCAGTCACTTCATTAAAAGATGCTGATTTGAGTATCTGATGAAATCCGTTGGCAGCTCCCTCTTCACTAAATGAAAGTTCTTTAAAAGATATAAAACCTCTCCAGGATAATCCGGTGTGCCAGTCAGAGGCTTCTTCCATGAAGCACCTAGCCTATCCACCAACAGCGCCACCTGGTGGAGAACATCATTCTGTGTTTACTCTCATTACAGTGATGGTAATAAGCACATTTAACCAGCAGATATTCATCTCGTACTGTTATCTTGTAATTGACCACAATGACAGGCAGACCTTTAAAATAAACACTGACGGGGACCAGAGCGCGGCGGGGCCATCGCTCTCCACGAGTGATGACCCCCCTCCACTATCTCCATGTTTACGTGGTGTTTGCAGTCACTTCCTCGGGGTTGTTAAGCTGATGTACAGTTGACAGAAACAGAGGGAAGCCAGATCAACAGAGGGAGATTGTTATGACCTGATAAGTAGAGAAATGGAGTCAGACTCTGTGGGATTAGTGTTCGCTTTACACAGATTACACTCTAAAACGATTCTTATTCTGTGAACCTGGTGAGAAATCTTTAACTTTCTGCACAACATTTCATAGAACATTCAGGATCGTGTAACTCTGACAACTTGTGAAGTCGTCTCCTGATTACCTCCTTTTAGTAGATATTCTGGACTTTTTCACCTTCCTGACGCCACCGAGAGATGTCAGGGAGAAACAGTATGACGCGCCGCGCTCTTTTTACCCCGACGCACTGCTTCTATTTTCCTCTCAGTCGCTCTCGTAGATGGACGAGGAAGGAGGGGCTTCTACGAGGCGCTGCCACTCGCTCTTCTCCCACAGCAGAGCTTGTTAGCTTGTTTTACAAAGTGGAGATAGCAGCGCATTAATATCTGAACAAAACGTCTTTCTTAACCGCGAGCTGTTATGTGACGAGCGTCTGAGTGTTGTGAGTTGATGATGTGTTGACTTGATCTCCGATAATACGAAATTTGCAACTCAAATACGCCCCTTGAAGTCAGAACTCCCACCTGAAAACTCGGACTCTTTACACAACGGCCTCTACCATCAGCGTGTGAATGTGTGTGAATGGATGAGTTAATACTGATGGACTCTTTACACAGCAGCCTCTACCATCAGTGTGTGAATGTGTGTGAATGGATGAGTTAATACTGATGGACTCTTTACTCAGCGGCCTCTACCATCAGCGTGTGAATGTGTGTGAATGGATGAGTTAATACTGATGGACTCTTTACACAACGGCCTCTACCATCAGCGTGTGAATGTGTGTGAATGGATGAGTTAATACTGATGGACTCTTTACACAGCAGCCTCTACCATCAGTGTGTGAATGGATGAGTTAATACTGATGGACTCTTTACACAACGGCCTCTACCATCAGCGTGTGAATGTGTGTGAATGGATGAGTTAATACTGATGGACTCTTTACACAGCAGCCTCTACCATCAGTGTGTGAATGGATGAGTTAATACTGATGGACTCTTTACACAACGGCCTCTACCATCAGCGTGTGAATGTGTGTGAATGGATGAGTTAATACTGATGGACTCTTTACACAGCAGCCTCTACCATCAGCGTGTGAATGTGTGTGAATGGATGAGTTAATACTGATGGACTCTTTACTCAGCGGCCTCTACCATCAGCGTGTGAATGTGTGTGAATGGATGAGTTAATACTGATGGACTCTTTACACAGCAGCCTCTACCATCAGTGTGTGAATGTGTGTGAATGGATGAGTTAATACTGATGGACTCTTTACTCAGCGGCCTCTACCATCAGCGTGTGAATGTGTGTGAATGGATGAGTTAATACTGATGGACTCTTTACACAGCAGCCTCTACCATCAGCGTGTGAATGTGTGTGAATAGATGAGTTAATACTGATGGACTCTTTACACAGCGGCCTCTACCATCAGTGTGTGAATGTGTGTGAATGGATGAGTTAATACTGATGGACTCTTTACACAGCAGCCTCTACCATCAGTGTGTGAATGTGTGTGAATGGATGAGTTAATACTGATGGACTCTTTACTCAGTGGCCTCTACCATCAGCGTGTGAATGTGTGTGAATGGATGAGTTAATACTGATGGACTCTTTAGACAGCAGCCTCTACCATCAGCGTGTGAATGTGTATGAATAGATGAGTTAATACTGATGGACTCTTTACTCAGCGGCCTCTACCATCAGCGTGTGAATGTGTGTGAATGGATGAGTTAATACTGATGGACTCTTTACACAGCGGCCTCTACCATCAGCGTGTGAATGTGTGTGAATGGATGAGTTAATACTGATGGACTCTTTACACAGCGGCCTCTACCATCAGCGTGTGAATGTGTGTGAATGGATGAGTTAATACTGATGGACTCTTTACTCAGCGGCCTCTACCATCAGTGTGTGAATGTGTGTGAATGGATGAGTTAATACTGATGGACTCTTTACACAGCGGCCTCTACCATCAGCGTGTGAATGTGTGTGAATGGATGAGTTAATACTGATGGACTCTTTACACAGCGGCCTCTACCATCAGCGTGTGAATGTGTATGAATGGATGAGTTAATACTGATGGACTCTTTACTCAGCGGCCTCTACCATCAGTGTGTGAATGTGTGTGAATGGATGAGTTAATACTGATGGACTCTTTACTCAGCGGCCTCTACCATCAGCGTGTGAATGTGTGTGAATGGATGAGTTAATACTGATGGACTCTTTACACAGCGGCCTCTACCATCAGCGTGTGAATGTGTGTGAATGGATGAGTTAATACTGATGGACTCTTTACACAGCGGCCTCTACCATCAGCGTGTGAATGTGTGTGAATGGATGAGTTAATACTGATGGACTCTTTACTCAGCGGCCTCTACCATCAGTGTGTGAATGTGTGTGAATGGATGAGTTAATACTGATGGACTCTTTACACAGCGGCCTCTACCATCAGCGTGTGAATGTGTGTGAATGGATGAGTTAATACTGATGGACTCTTTACACAGCGGCCTCTACCATCAGCGTGTGAATGTGTATGAATGGATGAGTTAATACTGATGGACTCTTTACTCAGCGGCCTCTACCATCAGTGTGTGAATGTGTGTGAATGGATGAGTTAATACTGATGGACTCTTTACTCAGCGGCCTCTACCATCAGTGTGTGAATGTGTGTGAATGGATGAGTTAATACTGATGGACTCTTTACTCAGCAGCCTCTACCATCAGTGTGTGAATGTGTGTGAATGGATGAGTTAATACTGATGGACTCTTTACACAGCGGCCTCTACCATCAGTGTGTGAATGTGTATGAATGGATGAGTTAATACTGATGGACTCTTTACTCAGCGGCCTCTACCATCAGTGTGTGAATGTGTGTGAATGGATGAGTTAATACTGATGGACTCTTTACTCAGCGGCCTCTACCATCAGTGTGTGAATGTGTGTGAATGGATGAGTTAATACTGATGGACTCTTTACTCAGCAGCCTCTACCATCAGCGTGTGAATGTGTAGGTGTGACCTTCGGTGTAAAAGCACTTTGAGTTGTCAGAAGATTAGAAAATAAATATAGAAGCTAGTAAAGCCGTTAGTTTTCCTTCGGTGCTTTCTGCTTAAATACTTTCTGAAGAGAAGATTCAGAAATCCGACTCACTCGACTCTTTGACTTGCAGTAATGTGACTTCCACGGCTCCTGAGTGTTTAAATCCACGGCTGTGTTAATGTTGGTTAATCTTACCGTAACAATTGATTGATCACCTTTCCCAAGTGTGCAGGATCCAAAGGATTAGCGGTGTTTACATGTAGAAGCATGCTGGGTACCTCCGCGGTTAATGACTGAAATGAATAACCTGCTGACGCCTATGAAAAAGCTTTGTTTACACACAGGTAGAGACATGACAGCCCGTCCTGGGTATGAGTGGTTGTAAAAGTGTCTGCCCTTGCACAGAAAGGTTTGTGTTTATATGTCACTGATGATGATGGGAATCTTCATTTTAGACTTTAAATTTATCCTCTACTAATTCATTTACTTTCTGTGGGTTTGGCCTTTAACATCTCTGAGTTATGTGACTAACTGAGATATTAATAACACAACGTTTACCTTTCTCCCTCGCTCTTTCTCTGCTTCTGGATACACACACACACACACACACACACACACACTAAGGGGCATGAGAACGGGGAAAATCCTTGACAGCTTCAATGAAATCTCACACAAAGAGTAAAACTCGGGGGGACGAGAGAAATGCAACACCGTACAGTAGGATGACCTCCTCCAGCTACCATAGACGTGTATGCACCAGATACCGGGCGTGGCGGCCTCTCCGCACAAAGCCAGAAATAAAAAGCGAAGCTATTGCTTTCAGCAGCAAGACCCCCGGGTGACCTTCTCCATCGACCTCTGCATGACCCCATAGTGAGCAAGGCGAGAAGCAAAGCGCCCGGTATCAGTGCACAGGAGTCGAATGCACATCACAAAAGGTAGAAAGTCTTTGTCATGGTGAGCTGTCAGTAAATCAGCATGGAGGTGACAGTCCCAGTTCTTGGTCCTGGGTGCCCACCTTAAAGACCGGCTCATAAGTCAAACTGTTTTCTCCGTCTCTGCTCTCTCAGTGAGTGTAGCCTGAAGACTTTGTTCCTGCTTCGTCTGTTGCAGGTCAGATAGAGGTGCATGGCTTCAGGGTTCACCTGTACTAGGTTTACACGGAGGAATGTGTCGCATCAAGAGCTTTAAAACCAGCTGGGAACGGATCACTTCCACCCGCCTAGAAATGACTCCTTTCAAATATTACAGCTCAATAATCATGAGCCCCAAATACACTAAGCCAGGGGGTCTCACCTGGTCTCCTTCTGGACCCCCCACCAACTCCTGAAAGTGAATCAACCAGTCAGATTTATGAAAAATATGCAGTTTGGACCTCAGACTAAAACATAGGACAGAGCAAAGAAACGGACAAAACAAACGTGTTTAAAAAGCGCTTCTCTGACTTTTTGTCACCATTACTCTCTCCAGTCGCTCGTTCTCGACTCACTGAAAACAACTCTGCGTCCCACTTTTGGGTCCCGACCCACCAGTCGAGAACCGCTGCACTAGGCAGATCTGCTTCCATCTGAACTGAAATGTAAACATTTATCTTTTGACAGTGTATCCTGTGAGTGTATCAATGTGTCTGTCCTCTGTGAGGTCGTTGTTTTCACATCACGCTGTGTTTCGTCCACAGTCGACCTGGAGCACATGAGGACGGTGAAGAACGACAAACACCAACGTTTCTGCCAAGAGAACGGCCTCATCAGTCAGTTTGTATCGGCCAAGTCGGGGGACTCGGTTAGTACCTGCTAACTCACTTAGCTGAAGTAGAAACATGGAGTCCCAGGTGGATTTAAACCTCTAACCTCGTCATCTTTCTTCAGGTGTTCCTTTGTTTCCAGAGAGTGGCGGCTGAAATTCTGGGAGTGAAGCTGAACAAAGCAGAAATCGAGCAGTCCCAGGTGAGCAATAACCACAAGCAGGTCGTAGTATTACTTATAGATAGAACATGTGAATGAAACTGATGAGAAATCACTTTTTAGTAAAGGAGTGAAAGTCCAGCGTCCTCCCTCCTGGAACAACATGTTACTGGTGAACTTTGGGGAGGTCACAGTGAGTGTGTAAGGTCAGTGAAGGTCACCACACACTGTAAAGAGCTTTTGTTGTGTAAACAGGAGTTTGTTACGTCTGCCTCCTGAGATGCTTTACCTGACGCTGCCCGTCTGCAAGCGGAGCCACATTGACCACATTAGCGCGTGAAGTCAGAGGTTAGAGGAAGGCAGTCAGAGGGGTGAGGAGGTTAGGATTGGCTGTCTGATTTATTTGGTTTATCTCCCACCTTTTTGGGGCAACGCAGGGTCTCAGACTGCCAGCCAGACCAAGGTGCCCAATGGTGGAAGCATGAGGATTTACAAGGTCACCTCCCCCAGATGCATTAATCCTGGTCTGATATGAGCGCTTGGAGCCACTCTGGCTGGGCAGTGGTTGATGAGCCAGAGAGGCCACAGAGAGGTCAGGACCCTCAGAGGAGGGAGAGCATGTAAGGGAACGGCTGGTCAAATTCTCAAAACCCTCTCCCATCACCAACACGGCTGCTGACCAGCAGAAAGTGACTAATGGTGTTTCTACTTTCCTCTCCCTCCCCCGCATTGATAGCAGAGTGTGTTAATCCGGATTAATCCAGCAGGGGGGTTAGGGTTTACTAATTTACTCCACTTAGAAAACTTTAGTTTAAATCAGAAGATGTAAGAGAAACAGTTCACTGTCACACTGCTGAACGCTACCCCTCTTCAACCAGTCCACACTCATTCAGTCTTTATTTCTGTTTATTATGTTTGATGTGTTTTTGTCCTGTCTCGTGTCATGCATGTTTATTGTAAGTTACACAGAGCTGTGTGTTTTCTCTGCACTTCTGCCCGAGGCAACCTTCAAGAAAGTATTTCTAACCTCACTATATCTTAATCTAATACTGCTGCAGTTTCAGGAAAATAAAAGTTATGAATTCATTATCGGTTACATTTCAGACATGATTAGCAGCAGGAATGCCTTCTGATTAAAAAAAATAACAGCTGTTTTCACAAATGAATTTCTGAAAATGTAGGAGGACTGCTCCTGAAATCCTCCTGACCTGATCGTTCACACATGCACCTCACAGCAGGAGACAATCCCCGTCAGACAGGAGGGGTCTCCCACTCGCTCCAGGTGAATTCTCCTGATTGTCCAGAAAGTGTAAAGAGGAAGTCATTCCAAAAGAGAGGTTATTGTTTCGTCTTGATGAAGGCATGAAGCCTCACTCTGACGTCCCGGATGGAGACGAGGCTCTGAGCAGGTCGTGGCGCTGGCTGTAGCCGGGGGGCCGGGGAAGCCTCATTATCAGCTGTCAGCTTTAGAGAGCAGAACATGAGGGTCACGACCCCTGACAGTATTCTATCTGCCTGGCAGGCCTCTCCGTCATGTTCCTCCGTCTGCTGGATCAGATAGCGAGGCCTCCCTCGGATCACTCTCTGACTCCGACACCAGCTTGTTAATCAGCCAGCCAACCAGAGCCTGCCATTCAGCCCTGTGGTCCGGTGTCGAGGGGTTAAAAAAGTGAAGCAGCTTGTTGCACCACCGACATACATCCACACTTCTGTTTTTTTTACAACGGCTTCAGTCGATTAGAAATGTTTCTACAATTAACAGTTTTCAGTCAAAAATCAAACTTTGTGTTCACACC